>NW_009602916.1:101281-123806 GCF_000690535.1 Cariama cristata | reverse complement strand
CTTTTCTCCATCCTTTCACCTCCCAGGGGCCGGGAGGGGTTAACAGAGAGCCTCCGCTGCCGCTTTTACAGCTAGCCCAGCCTTCAGCCTTGACAAATGAACAAATCTCATCAGCAGAGCTCAGGATTTTGTTCACATAGCAGTGCTTTAACCTGCCCGAAGTAAGGACAATATGAGAAGCCAGTACAACTGAAAATGATATTCTGATACGCTGCTGTAAATTTTACCTTAATCTCTTCAGAGAATCAAAAAACAGCAATAGGGCAAACCAGCAGATTTTGTTCTCCAGGCTGTGTGCCACAGGGCAGAGATCCACGGCATGATTATCTGCTCCACTTCTATCTTGCAAAGAAACAGCTGTACATGTTAGCTCAAACTACGTAGGGGAGACAGAGGCTCAAACATGACCTTCAGCACCCACTATTTATTGCACTGCCATTACCTGCATGGACAGTGCCTGTACTGGCTGGTTCTTACTTGTTTTGTTCATTCCCTATTTTAAAGGTTTTTACATCTTCCTCTGAGGAAGCACAGTGTTTGATAGCACAAGTAACTAAGGGAGAAGACCAGGAGCACTTCAAATCAATGATGGAGAACATTGGGCTGGCAACAGCAAACAGAGTTTGCTTCAGGCTAGGCTTCAAAACTGTAGGTAGGTATTTTTGTTTATTTTTAGACCATTTTTTTTGAGAGACAAATTTACTACAAATCTCAGTGGCTCAAGAAAACCGTGCAGAGAAGGAACTCACCTTCGTCGCTGCCCCTGATAGCCTGGCGTTTCTGTGCTCTGTCATCACTTGTGCTGAAGAGCTGCAGCAGAACTTTGTGCTGAAAATGAATCATCAGGATTCACATTAATACAAAAAGAAACATTATGGGGTAAACATGAACTACAATAGATCTCTTATCAATGGCAAGAAAAGGAGTAGCAATGCAAAATTTGACACTTAAAAGTTATTTCTCAACGTGTTGTTTTAATATATCCATGATTACTGAAGAGAAGATGCTTATGGATTTGCTGTGCTAAAGCTTGTACTTTAGAAAATGGACAAATAAATTATCTTACCTTCTTTTGTGGTGCTTTAGGTTCTTCAGAACTGTAAGAAGGTAAATCATAGAATATATAATTAAATATTACCTGCAGGGTTTTGTGTACAAAATCACCTATGGAAAAGGGACCACTTGTCAAACTACAATATCAACATATTCATGCTTGCATTTATGAAAAGACTAGATGATACCATAGTTATGGCAGGGAAAATACTATACAAAGTCTATGTAAGCATGAAGTAAGCACCCAGTTTAGTTTCAATGGTGTGTACATAATTCCTTATTCCTTCCATCAACCTTTTAATGAGAGTTTGGTGTTTGCAAGAATAATGTGGAAAGAGAAGGCCATAGACATTCATCCACACAACCTTGCATGCAAACATTCAGTCTTATATGACTGAGTGCCATTCATAGAATGGATTTTTTAATAGATATAAGCAACAATTTTTCTTCATCTATTTACTGAGAAAAAGGGCAGGGGGAGGAAAGAAGCAAAAAGTGTGCTTACACTTGCTTTACAATTTTCTCTAGCTCTGGAAGCTGCTCCTTTAGTGCTGCAATCATTCTAGTATCATCTGATACAGATACATAAAATTCCTGTAAATGATACAGAATAGTCTTTAAATAACTATAGGGGTAAATGATCAGTACTGAGGATAGAGAATTATGAGATGACATTTGATAGCTTAATGATTATAAAGAATGATAATCTGCATAGAGGAACACATGCTGGGCCCAACCCTCTATTATTTCTACTTGTTTATCTCCAGCTGATTTAAAGCAAGAGTTACATATGCAGAAGTGAAGCCTGACGAGGCTCCTTAGCTCACTGTGTAACCACTGACTGCTTGTGCAAAAACTGCATTTTCAGATTATCAAGGATAAAGACTATAAACTTCACAAATATTCTGGCATGATAGGTTTTATTTATCCATTGCTGTTGTAGTCCTTAGTGGTTCATTTGCTACCAAGTTGTTGACTCTCAGCTACTCCAGTCCGCTACAATATTACCCTCTTTCAAACTGTACTCAAACCTCTCCTGCCATACCTACATAAAACTGACTCAAAGAAGGATCTATGTGCTTGCAACTAGTAATTGTTCTTTAACTTCTGGAATAAAAGACATTATGTCTGTCTCCAAAGCCTGTCTATTATGAAAAGCTTTCCCATGTGGGTTTGCTGTATGTCTGTCATACTTAAGGCCCCTCTCTATTCCCCTCTGCTAACTCTTAGACTCAGTTTTAAGCTCTTTAGGGCAAGAACTTCCATTCAGTAACCTATGGGATTGTGTTCCATAAACACAATATATAATAATAATGGCAATCATGATGACTTAACATGACATTGGCAGTGCATCTTGTCTTAGAAATACAAGGATATAGCACCTACCACAAAGACCTCACAACCAATATCTGAGGAATTAAATGATTTTAAGGGATCAGAAGGGTTCTGAAGACAAGATCTTAAGTTCCAATAGCTGCAGTACAGCTTTCATTCAAATGGAAAAGATTTTTGGTTTTGTAGACTGAGAACCCCTCAAGTTCCTTCCTCAGGCAGGCATAAACAGCCCCCCAGTTCAACCTGTACAGCCTCTGAACTATATTCACAAGTAAACACTAAAAAAGGCAAATTCATCTATTGCTATAAAGCAATCTACTCATGCAGTGCTTTGAAAGAGGTCTGCAACTCCGGCAGCTATTTTCAGAGCTCCAGAGGTTGACAATGGTTCAAGCACTGTTGTAATGCGTATACTGCCGGCCGCTAAAACCGAGAAAACAGAGTTATGAGTTTGCACTTTGAAATGGTCTACTTCTCTTTACTTCATAACAGAATTCTACAGACCGGGAACAGGCTTTCAGCTTATTTTGCTTGGTAGGTAATTCTCAGTACAATGATACAACAATTCTTTTATACCTCCAAAAAGGCCATTGCTGCTTCATCTTCTTGTAGTAAATCTCCATATAAAGCAGCCCACTGCAGAACCAGTCGAATGACTCGTCTTTTATTGTTGAGGGCATAATCCATTTTCTCCTGCTCTGTACCCTGGGAAGGCTGGGCATGATAGGTGCCGTGGTGTCAAGGAAAACACTCAGTGATCGAAAATACCAAACCCAGTATGAATTCACAAACAACTGACTTCCAACAAACCATTTTCAGGGTGTTCAGACATAACTTTCCAATATATACTTTTGATTTCTGACTGCCGCTAGCATAAAGACTTGCAAACCTTTCACGTTCATACTAAAAAGTAAAAAGACAGTGAATTCTCTAAAGAGCACAGGAATGATCACAGTCCCACCACAGAGATGGTTGCTGTAGGGGAGCAGAACAGAAATGACACTTGGAACAACAGAGAAGACGATTAACCATAGAGACTGAAGAAGGATATTTCTCTTTGTTCTTCTTTGGAGACAGTTGAAGAAAAAGAAAAATGTCACTTTGTGTTTATTAGCAATTCCAGTCTTCCATTTGTGAGGAAGACTACTGTAATGAACCACCAGTTTTATTTCTTTTATTTTTAGAAGTTACTGTAACCCAAGGTGAGCCTCAGTCCCATTATGGTAGGGAGACCTGGAAGTTTAAAGCCTGGACTGACTCTAGAGACATGGCATAAAATAATAAATTCTGTAGTAGCCTCATTTTACGTATGAGGAAATCAGAGGTTTCCACTCTATCAAATAAAGTGTATTTGGGACACAATATTTTGTGATAGTTATTCAGTGATAAACAATAAGAAAAAACGGGAAATATTTCATTGACCTTTTTCATGATGAAGTGTCAACATTACAAAAATATGCAAATAGCAAAAAGGCCAAAAGTAACATTTATTGAAAGGAAGAAACCACGAAAAAAGTAAAGGCACAATGGGCAACAAACTGAGATAATTTCAGCCTTTAATCTATGTGAAAATGAAGAAGAATCCCCAGTAGAAACAGGATATGACAATTTGTGTGCCTACTTCTCACCGATCAAAGGTTAACAATAGATATTTAAACTGTCTCCCAATAAACTGATGGCTGAATGTGAAGTAAGCACAGAATGAGTGCAGTTACATCTTCAACTTTTCTTCCCGGATACCAAAATTCGGATTCTGGATTGTCATGAATAATACTATTCCCAATTATATAGCAATGTTTAATATTAAAATACTGACATTCTTCCGCTCACAGTGAAGTCCAGCATCCCTTCAAGGTGCACTTTCAGTTGCTCTAACAAAAGATTTTAAAATATTAATTAGAAAATTAAAATATTAATTAGAAACCAAAATTATCTAATATATTTATTTTAAGCTTCTGATTTAGAAGCATTTCTCTAACAAATACTAATAAAATATAATGGCAAAAAGTATCTATTAACTCACACTTTCCAAATGATTCTCCTGCCCAAAATCCCTGCAGAGATTTGACATACTACCAGGGTTACTGGGGCACTCATTTGACTGACAAACTTTTAGAAATCTGCATTTTAATTTCATTCTGAAAGGTTTAAAATGACTAGAGAACTAAACATGTCAGTACATTTAAGGGAGTAAGTCAAAGGGTCATAAGAAGTAAATAATATATTGTAAGCTATGTGCCCTAATGTCTCAGGGAGCAAGTTTAATATTCTACAGAGTCATTTTTCTCATGCCATTTTTACCTTTCAAACATTGTAATTATTTAATATATTTTTACTTTCTTATTAACTGACTCACCAGAGGCACTGGTAATTTTTCTGTATTTTTACTGCTCATTTATACTAATTGCTCTTTTATTAATACTATCACAGGGAAAGTTAGTGTTCTCCCATTTTTATGGGACCTACAGGATGCAGCTTCACTGCAGACTGCAATCAGAAGTAAAATATCACATATAGTTGCAACAAGTGTCAGATAATTGTAGAATATTTATCAACATCAACATGGTTAGAGTTCAATATATATATTTCTAATTATGTCTAGCATATGCTAGGAAATGGAAGCAATTCGTAAGTCTGTTCTTCCCTGCGTGGGAACACTTAACCATATCAGGAGCTGTGCAAAATCAGCACCTGTTACTACAGTAGAATGAAAACTATTTTGCTGGCATGGTGGTAAAGGAGGTTCACAAAACATTCATACAGAAACCTGCTAAAGGACTATCATCTACAGAGAGCAAAAGAGCAATTTCTACTTCCTAAGTATTTAGACAGTGGTCCTTTAAAGATGCACACCTGCACACATGCTTACACACGCTTACACACCTGCACACATTCTGACACACTTGTACTATCCCAAGTGCACTTTTGGAGGTGCTACTATTTCAAGTTTTCTTTTGGGTTTTGCCCTGCCTCCCTTTGACAAGCTGTAACTCTTGAGAATTTGTCCATTTCCATCTCTGTGAAGAAGAGAGGGAAACAGGGGTTTTGGTCCAACACACAGAACTGATGTTCGGATCCAGGAAGGGGAGCATGCCCTTTGCTTCCCTAGAAAAAAGAAGTATGCGATTTTTAAAAATATTGCAGGATCCATATACTTTGATGACTAAAAAAGAGTGGTGTGCCAAGGGACAGCACGGTATAAGCACTGAATCCGCAGTAAGCAATAATGTTACTTAGCTAAAACGGTGCACCAGTCCATTCCTTTCAGGATTAAAGAACTTACAGATGACAAAACGCTGCTGTAAAAGAAGTGAAAACCCAAATAATTTATACCCTGTACTATGCTCGAAAGCACTACAGTGGTCTAGCTCTACTCATAGGTGCATGCTGCCAGCTAAAATAATATCTTAAGTGGGTGTAGGAAAATAGACTTGTATTGATTCAAAAATGGCAGCTGGAGCAAAACTAGTGTCTCTGACTGAATCACCTTTCTTCTTTTTCTTTTTCTGTTTTAATTTCCTCACTGAGCATAACTAATCTCTCCTTAGTCTCACAGCAGCAGCAAACATTTTTGTAGAGTGATTTTGCTCAAAAAAGATGAGCTTTGTTAGCAACCTTTCAACTCTAACAATAAATTTCAGTGGCACAATCAACAGAGCACAGTTTGATTTTCCATGTTCAGAATGGACCAAATAAACAATAATTCAGCTCTAGGAAAAGCTGACACTAAAGCAGTGGGATACCAGTTACTTCCAGCCCTCCTCCTCCTCTCTGAAAAGAATTAGCACGATGCCTGCCATGACCCACTTAAGACCATGGTCTTAGCCTCCTATCCAGAACAAATTTCATCACAAGTGAATACATACACGTAAGTGACACTATCACTTTGATCTTCAGAAAAGCTTTTCTCCTATAAACAACAAGGTACATTTTGCCTATGCATCGGATTTTCTCAATTATTGGGTATCAGAGGAATAGTATTATAACTGAGGATAGACAAGCCTGAGTCGCAAATGGACTGGCTGAATAATATGAGCTAGATAAATCAGAAAAAAAACCTCACCGAACATAAAAAGTGCTGCCCTTTTCTTCCCCTCTCAAAGCTGTCAGCAATAGCATTTCATAATACTTTTGATATCCAAAACTATGTGGTTTTGGAAAATGTGTTTGTTTCAGGTGTACGAACAATTTTCTGCAGACCAGTTTTATGGGTCCAAAGGTTTTCAAAACAATTACTGTCCTTGCTAGGAGTAGCACAAATGGATTCTCAAGCTTGCCAGACAAGGACACGATGCTCTATTTTGTGGTTTCAGGGTGTTAGCTTTCCCAGATGTCACTCGCCCCGCTGAGCTTCAAGGAAAGCACACTTTCACACCAATCTGATTCTAAAAAAATAAATAGGGAATTGAAGTTACTATACCCCTGTCAGAATTCTATAAAACAGAAAACATTATATGTTTATTTGACGCTCCTAGTCACTTCATAGCTTCAAGTCACTGTGCACAAGGAAAACTCTCAGTGCCCAACAGCTCCCCAAACTAAATGGCCCACCAGTAACTGACGGATGGACATTTCACAGACTCCTTCTGCAAAACATGCAGACAGTATGAGACTCACCTCCAGCTCTCAATGCTATCCGCTGTAAGCTTTCATCTCCTAGGTATTTGCATGCAATTTAAGTTTCTTGCAGTTTGTTAACATTTGCTATACACTATTATTGTAGATTATTATTACTTTTATTCATAACTGTTATGACAACACCTAGGACAACACTTACTCATTCTACTAGTTTAGGCACCCTTTTGCTTGAGGCAGTTTGCAGCTTGTAATCTATAAAGTGGGCCACTGAAATCACCAAAACATAATGATCTTAGTTAAAATCTAGATGCAAGAAGGACAGAAAGGGTAATCCAAACCTTTAGGGAATTTCATTTCTCTGGTGGAGGGACAGTACATTTCTTTCCCTTGGAATAGTAACCATCACAGGAAAGACACAGTTTTCATGCTCCAGGACTGTATCTCATCATGGGTATACATTACCCATTTCAGAGTTGTTGAGCTATGGACACCTGTTAGTCAGACACTGAGAACTTACCCACAAGGCACAGCCTCCATGAAACATGATGTACTTCTTGAGAGAGAGAAGCTTCAGTTTCATCATCAATAAGGATAGCTGTTAAAGGGATGTAACTTTTCCCTTACAAAAGGATATTGTGCCATCAAGGCTGGGCAGAGCTGACTATTTGGCATAAAAACACAGTGCATCATAATAAAATCGTTTAGAACAGAATCTGTGAAAAAAGAAGATAGAAAACAGTCAATTAAGCCCCTGCAAAGAGCTTTGGGATCACAAAGATGAGTTTTCTTTCAGCTAAAATATCTTATTAGCCCTCTGCAGATAACAAAGGAGTCTTTTTGTACTTTGTTTGTAGGCATTAAGTATGAAAATGGGGAATGAACAAATATGACCTGAAATATTAAGCTTTTATTCTTGTCTGCATGAATTTTATTGCACTTACGTTAACAGGCATTTGCCTGTGTCAAAGGGAAATTTGGCACAGCAAAAAAAACCCAAACATCTGTGCTAAAGTGAAAAATTTGGATACACTTCTCTACAAGTGTAGAGATCTTAGCATAAGAAGAATCAGGCCTGCCACATGTGGGTACCTAAGAAGTGCTGCTGCACTTGGATTTAGGGAACTACAATACCAGACAATGCATTTAGTATATGCTACACAGAAGGCAAATTAATTATTTGCTGATTTCCTAACAATGAGCAGAAGGCCTAAAAGAGGTGAATGGACAGTCAAATTTCTGGTTTTATTTTGATTCAAAAGTATCACAGCTGCTACATTTACATTAAAAATTATATAAACAATAAGACTGACATTTTCTCTGGCAAAAAATAGCAAGCTATTTTTTTCTGTTAAAATGATCTGTAGAAGCGCTGCTGTAAATCCAAGTTTGCCTTATCTTTGTATTGGTGACAACAAGAAGGATTTATAAAGTCTTGCTGCAGAGGCCAGAATAAGTTTGGCAGTGAGAATAAACTTTATTTTACTTTTAAACTACACAAGTGTCATATGGAATCACTAAGAAACAATAAACTCAATACCCTAGGGTATCATTTCTACAGTGCAACTTTTGAGATAAGAGAAACATTTTAAAACCCTGTAAGTAAGGGATGTCAGAAAAAATATAGTGAGGTAACTGTGTATTATAATATTAGATCATTGCTTTCACTGTAATTCATATATGAAAATCTCTCAGTTGACAAAACTCACCTCCAGAAGGGTAGGACTTTTTCTTTGCGTAATATCCAGAGCAAAGTGGAATTTAACTGTTCTTAAAGGAATGCATAAACTAAAAATTCTATTTTCCGGCACTCTGAGCTTCTATATCCTAAAAATGGCTTTGTTTGTGAATTGTGACATTTTGTACTCCGTTAGGATATAGGTATAATCTTCTCATTGGATGTTTTGGGGAAAAGTTTTAAAAAATTTAAAAAATAATTTGGTTTAGAAAAATACATAATACATGCATACTATGAATAGTAAATTTGTGGTTATATACCTGAAAGCTTGTAATCCTAATGATTATCTAATGAGTATCTATGAAAAGGATCATTTTTATTCTTAAAAGTGGTTAAAACACACACTGTAAAAGGATTTCTGTAATCTTTCAATTCTTCCACCATTTATGGACCACTATACAGGTTTCTCCAATACTATGAGGTCAGTAACAAGTTACCTGGATTTAAGAACACCTTTGAATATATACTTCTTAGACATCTGCAATGTAAAAAGAATTTGCTAAAGAGATATTATGTAGCTTAATATAAAACTCTCTGAATTACTTTATCATAATTAGGAGGACTTTTTTGTACCTGACTCTTTTTAAAAATTAAAATACTTACTAATAGTAAGTCAGCAAATATCTGTATCCCTAGATGTAAATTGTCCGTTCTCTTTACACTAAAGAATAGCAGCCTATTAAGTGCAGCTGCAGCAACCTGCATTCTTGGGACCTGGCCCATGGTGTGCTGAGTTCTTCTCTTTTCAGTAACAAATCTTCTTTTCCTGCACGTGGGAACGTATCACAAACAAGTAATATAAATTGTGATACTTTAAATGTGATATGGATATGAAAATTTGGGAATACTTATACTAGCATAACACAATGGCTGGAGGTATCAAGCTAGTTCACAGTATTAAGTGACATCCAGAACAAGAAGTATGAGTACCATTATCATCGGGTGGTAATGCATACTCTGCCCTGGCCTTATAGCTGTGCCTAATTAAAGTCATGCCTAATGGTCTGGCACCTTTTGAGATTTTGCTGTTCTACTCTGAACCGAAAGTACAAATACAATAGAGCAGGCTAGGAGGAATGGATTGTTATCTTTAATTCTGGATTTCCTAGGTTTTCTCAGGGTTGTTTCAGAGCAGTGGATAGTTCTTATTCTGGGGAAAAGTACCACTAGCTGCTTTTCAAAGCATCACATTGCAGCATTCTCCCAGCAAGACCATCTTAGGCAGTACCAGTAACACAGCCTTTGTCATGTAGATACCTGTTGCTTCATTTAAGGTTGTTTCAAGGCGCATAGTTTCTAGAAAGTGCTCTAAAATTTTCTCTGGGGTTCCTGACATCACAATATACCTGCGGGAAGGAAAGGAGCAGTTAGCGTCTCATAGGCAAAGCAGCTAATCAACAAAGAGTTGTGTACCAGTGAGAAGATCAGGACTGACGAATGCCAGAGTACAAATACCTGCTCTGACTATAATCTCTGTGTGGCTTAGGACAAAACCACTCACAATCTTTGTTCGCTTCTCCCCTGTAAAATCGGAGCAATAACACTCTCCACCATAACCAGGGAGTGTGTGATGACAGATGGCCCTCTCCCCGCACAAGTACTCCAGTATAATACCACGACAGTGACACAGCAATCAGCAGAGCTGCACTGCTGCAAACCTGGGGAAGTGTAAACAGAAATGTTCCTTCACTGAGAATAAATATCTCAGTAATGATAAAAATTTGCATTTGTTAGAGGGTCTTAACAGACTTGGTATGAGCATGAAATGAGAACTGGTGTGTATCAGTATCAGAACAAGGAAACTATTTCCTTGAGCATCACTGATGGGTCAGTCTGAGAAGATGGGGACAGATAATGAAATGGCATGCTGTATCTTCAAATTTGTGTAATGCCTTAATAGCTGAAGTAAGTTTTTCAAGTGGATAAACTTAGGATTGTACCGTTTCCTGCTGTAAATTTGAGGAGGTGAGAGAAGTAGTGCAATAGGTTTTTCTGCTTCATGCAAAAACACTGGCAAGATTTTAAGTACCAGCAGAATATCATAGGATATTGTTAAACTTGTCCCTGTCATCTTTTTTTTTCTCTTTCCTTGCAGATCAGATTTTTTTATCTTTCCCTCCATTCTTTCAATCTTTGCATCTTTTTTTTTCTTTTTTTGGAATCCACCTGATAAAGTATGAAACTTTAAAAAAAAAGAAAGAAAAAACCCCGAGAAGTGAAGATACTCTGCTCCTGCTGAGAAATAAGTGGTGGAGCTGAGCTCCTGGGAGCTCCTCCTCACTTTGAGCGCTGACCGTCACAGTTCTTTTACCTGCCAACCGCTTTGGAAGAACTGTATTGATGTCCCAAGAACACAAACACTTGTTAAGCCAGTGCACATTCTCGCAGAGATACTAACCAAGTATCTAAGTGAGTGAAGCACAGAAATCACAGGTTGCTGTACTCTGAATATGAAAGTGAAAATGAACAGTGAAGTGACTTGCAGGGCTGCTGAATTCATCCTGCATGAGTCTGATCACCCATAAAGAGTTAGATCTTGAGACTGAGAACTTCAGAGCTAGTCCTTCGAAGCGAAACTGTCACTGTTTGAAAGCATGGCTCGGGGAGCTATGTAGGAGCTACGTCTTCTCAGTAGAGGAGGGAGTAGAATCCAAACTACAACTGAGAGGATGTGCTCCCAAAGTGAAGTTTTCCCCAAGACTAAGATGAAGAAATATGCTTCTTGGTTGACTGGATATCTCAGGAAAGACCTCTGGGATGCAGAACATTTCTCTAGTGCAAATGCTACGTGTGGAATGATAATAGCCTCACTCTACTCTTATCACACTAGTATCCAAACAGAATTGTACTTTTTCCCTTTCAATAAGAAAGTAAAGAAAATATAATGAATATTGTTATTACAGTGCAAACCTGTAAGATAAGCTGTGTGACTTTCATTGCATGAGATCTTCCTTTTGTATATAAATTGTACCTAGCAAACTCTTTTATTAGAATCCAGAGCTCAAAATCCAGAATGAAAATATCTGTACTTAACAACAAAACAATGTATTTTTCTCACGTCTTTTACACAGTAGCTCAGTTTAATAGGGTTTCAGCATTCTCCATGTGCAGCCTATTTAGAAGCTATTACATGAGATAAGTATTTACAGTGAGATCTTTAGGAAATTATTCTGTAAAGACATAGAACTGGTGTGCTGCTGGAAATGAATATATTATCCAGTATGGGGCATGTGATCTGCTGGTGATTAAAAAAAGAGAAAACTTTACATGCACTGCATTCTTCCATAGAAAGGGGGAATATGCTATTGTTTGGATAATAATACCATGTGAAAAGGTTAATCATTGTCTGACATTTGCACTATTGAATGAAAACATACTTGTGCTGAGGCTGTGAATTTCCTTGATTAGAAACTCTGTTTCCTGCTGGGATCTTCTCCAACACCAAGACATCTTGGTCATGTTCCTTAAGTCTTACTGTATTTGCTTCCACATCCTGCAAGACAAGTTACTTTTTATAAAGTAATTGCACCCGATTTGGCTGATTAGTTACTCTGAAAAAGTGCATGACTTTCAAACACAAAAGACTCCAGGGTTGGTTCTTTTCCCCTGTATTTATCTATCTTTATTCTGCTTTTCTCACAGGCAGAATCAAGAGGGAAGCACTGGCACTGAGGGAAGAGGCAAAGAATTGTGGGAGGGACTAGAGGAAGAACCATGTGAAAAATCTCTGGCTGTGGCAAAGGAAAAAAAAGTTTGCCAAAAAACAAAGTCCATCCCCCCTCAACTTTCCATATATAATGTAATCTCTACCTCCACTTATATATGAACATTATTATCTATAATCTGTCTTTTCTCTTTTTTTAAAAAAAAAAAGAAAATGGCACTTAAAAATGGTAAGTCTTAGCTCAGTAAACTGTCAGGTAAACTCTTCATTTTCTACTACCAGATCATAGTAGAAACAGAAAAAAAGAAGAATTAAATATGTGCATTTAAAGAACACAGATGAAAATCAGTAAGACCACTGACTTCGATCTCCTTTGAAGTACCGACCAAAGCTAAATCAGTTGGGAGTCTCCATAACCAACCCAACCTTACTGCCAATGGGATCCTCATTCCCTTTTGTACAGTAAACACAATCTTAATGGCATTTTTCTAACACAGTACTCTGCCTGGACTGGTTTTATTGCTGTAATACTGGGCATGTATACGTTCAAACACAGGATGATACTGGTTTTGACTTCCTATACTATGAATGATCACAAATCGGCCTGTATTTGCAGAATTACAGCTGGACTTTGGAACACATTTGCCTTAACGTGAATAACTGTAAAATGAGTCTGGGAATATCTTTCTAGAGCTCTCTAATAAAGACATCTGTGTATTTACCCATAGCTTATTTAATTTGCCACTTAATTCTGCCTTGAATCTATTGAGTTTAAGGTACCTGACACTGACCTATCTGGAAGAATGGCTGATCTTGTTTTATTCAATATTTGGATGGAAGATCACTCAGAAAAACTAAGCACTTGGCAAATTCTAGACCACAGAAATGTGAGAGACAAAAGATTCCATTTGGTCCCATTTTCATGGCTGAGTTAGGAACACAAAATGAGGAAAGGTTATTAATATATTCTTCTAGACTGTCACATCTCTGTTCTGCAATTAGAGATACTTCAAACAAGGTTATCAATACCAGTATATCCATAGAAATAAGACACACTCTAGAAAAATCTGCAAGTTTTGATATCATGCTCTCAGGGCAGCCATTCCCACTCTTACCCTAAGGATCCTGTTGAAATCCTCCTTGTCTACTCTCAAGAAGTGGCAGTTGTCTTCACGCAGAACAATGGATGCTGCTCTGGGAGCATCATTCACAAGCGCTAACTTGCCAAAATCATCTCCTTCATGTAGAGTACATACCACACCCTGCACAGAGCAAAACATTTACATGCAGAAACCCATCATTACTCTGGATTCTATTGAAAGTCCTTGTACAAACACCAGACTTCACAATCAAATACCAAAACAAATCTATTTGGCAGGAAATCAACAGCCAAAATAATGACTAGGAAACAATACTTGATAGCTGCTTATTACTATTACTAAAGAAAGGCAAGAATAGAAAAGAATTGGCTTGTTCTCTGAAATTACATTCAGCTTGAAGGACTCTTCTAGCCCTGCTGAAGACAGAAAGTTGTTGAGTTGTTTGTTTTTTATTTACAGAGGCCCTAAGAAATAAGATCAAGTTTGCAGAAATAACATATAGGACCACATCCTCAGCTGGTGTAAATCAGCAGTGCTCCATTTACTCCAATTTATAGTAACAGAGGATCTGGCCCACCCAGTGATGTAAAAAATGTAGCTAAAAATGCGTTACTTAGGAACAGACTTAGCACCAGGGCCTCTATGCTAGATTTTGGTGAAATGCTTGGTGTTCAGAATGGAGGATTCTCAGTCACTGAATGAGAAATCAATAGGGAAGTAGGGATTTTTAAAGACTCAAGGGATTTCTGTGTACCAAAGTCCTATTTTTTGCCTTGAAAAATCTTTCTCATAAACAGAAAATTTAATAGAGATGCTTTTCAGGCTGTAGCTTAACTAAAATGAAGAGCTGGCATAAATTTGGGAGGGGTTCATCCAACCTGAGAACCACTAGTCACAAAGCAGTACTTCTGTCATACATGCCTGACATGCATGAGAAAAGTTAGTCATACAATTGTAAGAGAATATGGTGGTAAAGGGATAGGGCAAAAACCCCCACGAGACAGAAGTCTGCCAATTCACCGAATTCCAGCAAATGACCTTGTCCTAAAGATACTGATGGAACTCTCCTGAATTATATTCAGAAAGTGTGTAATATATCCCAAAATTATACAGCAATCAACTGGAAGTATAATCAGTAAAACCACTGGATCATTTCTTAATAAAATTACATTTGTTTCCTCAGACAAAGCAATTTTGCTCTAAATTAAACTGTATTCCTTCAAAGTTTACTATTATAATTTCAATAATAAGAATCACGTAAAATGGCTTCTGAAAAAAATACCTTGCCATAAATGACTACGTTTACTGATCCCTTTAGGATAATGTACCAAGAAGTACCTTCTTCTCCCTGATTAAATACTACAAGAGAGAGAAAAGATTTTATGGTGAGAATATAGTTATTCAAAATATAAATGGGCCAGATTCTGCACTCAATAAAATTCAAGGTAACTGTACTGCAGGCATATTAACATCTACTTTGAAAAAGGGCATACTGTGATTTTAAAAGCAATTGCCTTCAGATTTTAGAAAAAAATCCCACACCCATATGGTAGTTATTTTATTACACTCATGTGAAAGTTGCTTTTATTTTCCATGACAATTGCAACAACTCCTTTATTGATACATGTCAGGTTATCAATTACTAATCAGCACACAGATTTGGATCCCACCAGTAGCACGATGTTCTAACCCAGTTGTCTAGTGGCTGTGAATTTGACATTCATGTGCTAAAATTTTTCAGTATAAACAGGTCTGAGCAATCTAACATTTTAAATCCTTTATTCTGTGCAGCAAGATTTTTTTAAACACAATATTAAAATATGTTTTAAACAGAGATTGATCCAACCCAAAATTCTAGAGAAAAACACCCAAATTGTAGGTGATAACATATATTCAACCAAGGATATAGAATTAATTTTGGTACTGTCCCCACAATTGGCAACAGAATAAGCCAACACCTATTACCCCAGGTTTTAAATACTGAGTGCCAGTCAAGTTTGAAGAGTGCATCTGAGTTTTGCTCTTGTCATTTAAACATTAAGAATTTAAATATCCATGCCACAGATGAGAAAGGAGATCTGACAGGACTCCATTTACTTACAGACCGTTCCTGCTTTGGGATGTGACTCAAAAATGAGGACACCTGCTAATTCTCGCTTTACCTTAAAATAAAGAGAGAGAAATTAATAGTTTTTACATGTATCTCATTCTTCCTGGTGAGAAGTCACATAATATACCCCAGTCACTGCTTTCCTTCCCTCTGCATCATTCAGCACTCATTCAAGAGTCACACAGCCAGACAATGGTCTGCTTCACTTGATGTCCTATTTCCTACTGATTGGCTTTACAGAGCATGAGCCTTTACATTTCCTGGCTCCAAATGGCTCCAACAAAGGCATCTTTAAGATACTGGTCTCCACATCTTTCTTCATACACACACGTGTGAAACCATCATTAGTAACTAACATTAACATGATGGAAAATTTCAAATGGTAGTAGCTAATCTATAACAGAAGATAGCTAGCAATTGTCAATTACTCCATGGGGCTCTGTAGTACTCCGGTTCTTCCTTGAGAAATCACTACCTTTCCCCTTACTGACGTAAGCCTGGCCACTTCTGCTGTGTTGAGCTGTGAGGCACAGCCATCTGGATCTGCTGAGGTCTCTCTCTGCCTGACACCTTCCCAGGAAAAATGTCCAGCTCACTACCTCTGCCAGGAACTGGAGAACATGACGGTGCCCTCAGTGTCAGCCTGCTCCTCATCAGGTTTGTATTGCTCTGGTGTGACTAGCTCTAATGACTGACCGGACAGTTGCCTCTAATGAGACACTGTTTACAACCGCTTTTTGTCACTGTAAACACTGTTAGTGTTACTTTCACAGAATAGTAGCAGCACTGGGAACCTCATGTTATCCTGAGTTTTCCTGGGTGCTTTATGTCTGTCTTCATACAACCACAAGTCTCCAAGACTTGGAGGCCAATTTCCAAGCAGTGAGATTCTTGTTTTCAGAGAATGTCAGCTGGTGACAATTCGTGTTCAGAGGTACTATGATGTAACTTAACCGTGCCAAACATGGATCAAAAGCTGGCTCCAACATATGTTTAGTAGTAGTATTTTCACATCATTCTCCCAACTGTTTAAATTGAAAAAAATTTTAGGCCATGAAGAAAAAAACTTGAGGAGGAACTCTCAAATTCTGGACACAATCCAGATGAGAGTCTGGTGGCTGCATCTCCTAAGATGGGTGGACAAATTCAGGCTCTGATGTCTTAAAGGTACCCACTAAATGTTTGCTCAGGCACCTCTCCCAGAACTCTTTCCTGACAGCCAGTACAAAGCACTCCATGTTTGCAGTCTGGAGAAGAAGAGGGATAGAGACCTCAAAGATCATCAAGTCCAACCTTCTACCCGACGCCGCAATGCCCACTAAACCCACTAAACCATGTCTTGAAGCACCACATCTAAACGTTTTTTGAACACCTTCAGGGATGGTGAGTCCGCCACCTCCCTGGGGATCCTGTTCCAATGCTTAACGACTCTTATATTGAAGAAGTTCTTCCTAATATCCAACCTGAACCTCCCCTGGTGCAACTTGAGACAATTTCATCTTGTCCTAAACTCCCTCTTGTCCTTCACTCCTCTCAGTATCTGTCTATCCTGTGTAGTCTCTTCTGTTTGATTTGAAAAGGGTCATTTCTGGATCTTACAGAAATCTTTTTTTAAACACTTTTTTCCTACATCCCAGATATGCTTAAGGATTTTGGTTGGCTGTTCCTTCTTAGTTCACTTACCAACTCTGGATGCATATTCTTTTTTAAAAACTCAGGCGTTATATGTTTGCACAGAGTACTATCTTTCTGTAATGCAGCTTCATAATTAGCTGCATCTGTCCACGTTAGCTGAGAATTACTGAAAATATCAAGAGCTTCCAAAGAAGCTATTGTCAAACATAAATCTACTTTCTGACAGGCTTCCTTTTTCTGAAAGCACCCACATCTTGCTGCTCTTATATAAAGTGCTATTTAGTTTGTTTCAGTTGCCTACACAGTGTGTCAACAATGGTGAGACTTTAAACAGTTGCATTCTCTCCTCCAGACACTTTCTCAATTTCATTTATTCTTGGTTCTCTGCACTGTTCTTGCCCACTCAGAGAGAAGATGTCTGATGAGGTTTCCTTCACTCTAGGACCAAACTCCGACTAGCCAGCACTGCACAGTACACCTTTCTGCACTGTGTAATTCCTCCTCCTGGTTCAAGCCAAGACTTCTTATAGTTCAGAAATCAGACATCTATTCTGCAAAATTCAGTAGGACCACAGTCCCAGGTGTCAAGTCAGATTGCATGCATCTTAATTTAAACTCAGATATGGACCCAGATGGAGGCACCTGTGTCAAGTGAGGTACGGGCTGTGCAGAAACACATGAACAGAATTATATCTGATATCCAAAAGACAACCCAAATCTGCATAGTGCTTGGGTGGTCCTCAAAGGTGGGAATAACTTCTTTGCATGGAAAGTATAAATGGAAAGGGTTGTAGGTGCTCCAATTCTAATAAAGCACCAGAAGTCAAAATTCAGCCTCCCTTTTGGTGATGAGTTATATTTTTAAAAATACTTACTGTGGTAGAAAGATGAGATAAGGCCTTAATGTGAAGAAGTTCTTCATATATAATTTCTAAGTCATCTACAGTTCTCTGGCCAGGCCTATACAAAGAAGATAAAAAGGACAGCAAAATGCAATAAATGCCCAAAATAAATGCTTCAGAGAAGTACAAAACAACACAAAATATTGTTGTACTACCTACTGAAGGGTAGATCCTCACTAACCAGGGACTGAATGATGGTCCTAGCTGGAGGACTGAAATACACAGGGATGGAAGTGCTATGAAACCACCTGACTGACACCAAGCAGCAGCCATGGCAACCACCTTAGAGAGATCCTGATTAGGCAGCTTTCCTGATGAAATCAAGTGTTCTATATGTAAAATGGTCAAATAAATCAGAAATGGTACATAAAGGTCTGTTCCTTTTAAAAGGACTCCTGAGTGTGGGACCTGCACTATTTTTCCCATGCGGCACTAATCAGTGGTAGCAAACAAACAGTAGTGGTGGTTTGTAAAGGAGCGTGTGAATTTCTGCTGAACAAATTGGAAGAGGCAGCAGTGCATCTTGGAGGACAGTAAATGACTGCTATAGAGTTAATGGTGAGTGCTGTTGTTTAGCCACAAAAGTAAATAAGAACCACTCAGTA
Source organism: Cariama cristata (assembly GCF_000690535.1). Lineage (NCBI taxonomy): Eukaryota > Metazoa > Chordata > Aves > Cariamiformes > Cariamidae > Cariama > Cariama cristata. The sequence goes on along the minus strand of NW_009602916.1, from coordinate 105,089 downwards.
GTTTCAACTTCTCTAACTGAAAAATACAAGAAGCTGCCATTAATGAAAAGCATGCACTGATGAAGGAATAATCCTCCTATAGTACAACGAGGAATGAGGCTGCTACTGTGACTGAAATAATTGTATTTCTGTAGTCTACACACTGGAAAATTTTCTGATTGCTAAAAAAGGACACAAATACTCTGACAACTGCAGTGTGTCAGAGATGCTTTGGAGGATCTAATAAATAGCACCCATGAGAAGGAGTTGTAGGAGCCTGTAAGTAACTCCTAATCTTTTTCCCACTCACAAGATTCTCTTCAGTTAAAGTGTCTAGTACAACTTTATTTTCTAAAAGGACAAATTCTCCTGTTATGTCACTTCAGACAGCGCATTGAAGTTGCATACACACACAGAGAAAAAAATCCTTTAAAGCATTATCCCAAGTTACTTTTATAGAACTAAGTCCTGTCAAACAATACGTTTTAGATTTGTGAAAAGCAGAATATAAGTAAGTAAATCAATGGGCCAAGAATAGCAACCTAGTCATAAGAAGAGACAGAGGATAAATTTAAGATGTGAGGAAATGGGATACAGGAAGTCCAGCCCAGGGGCCGGAGCTTCAAAGGAGGAGGTTTACATGCTGGCATTACAAAGAGGTCAGCGCGCAGTTCCAAACCCCACTGTCTGCAATGTGTGGTGTCAAAAGAATTAACAGCACAGTTGAATCTTTGGACAGCCCTAAAAGAAATGTCACAATGAACCTTTCTGATAGAAATTTTCCTCCTAAAATGTCAGTATTACAGGAGATTCTAGCATCTAGAGGATAAGGAAAGTCATATAAATACAGTGCTCTACAGGTTTTCTGCCTAATCATTTCTTGGTTCAACAGTCTGTCTAAATCATGTGTGAGGTAGAGGGAGTACCCAGCAATCGTGTCACTCTGGAGTTATGTTGCATCTTTTTGCAAAAGCAGTTTGATGGAGACTTCTTTTGGATGAAAGAAGTACTGAAGAAGTCATAGAAAACATAAGGACAACCGACATCTTCTTTGCTAAGCAAGCTATATTTTTCACCTGTTCTTCACTTGCCAATGACATGCATTTATTATTACCCAGGTTAAAGACCAATTTAGACAAAAAACATTTTGGATGAAATTATTCTTTTCTCATACAGAATGGAATAAACCGTTAAGGGAGAAACAGAAACTGTTTTGGTACTGCTATGCCCTCTAGTGACTCAAAATACTCTTTCCTATTTCTAAATCTGGCTTTAAATTATAAGGCAGACACTCCTAGTGATTTATGCGGGGCAGGAGCAGCTCAATTAGGTATAGAATAAAGCTAAGCCAGTAGTAGCTACCTTTCATTGGAGATTTAAGAAACACAAGGTAAGGATTTTAACAAATAATACTTCCCATAGGAAGTAACAACTTTAATTTTATTATATGTTTGCAAAACCAGCATGTCTTGGAAAATGGAAAACATAGCGTAACAAATTAACAAATTTCAACATGAAATTAAAATATAAAAGGATGATGTCTTACTACATGAGATCTCTATCAAGACAAAAGGGTCCTCTCTTCTTTCACTATGTCCATTTGTCTCCTGTGTTAGCAAATTGGGAGGACTGACAATCTACAGTGGATGTACCCAGTCTTTACTTCTGCTCCTGCAGATGTCACGTGGAGAGATATTAGGCACCACTGCTTCTGTAAAACCTGTGTGGTGACCCACTGATGTTGATTTGTAGGATCCTGCTGTGTAAAGACCTAGTTTCTGCAGGAGACACATTCTAACAGCAGTAACTGGTTATAGACAGGATAATAAATGGAATAGGTAGAGAACAAGGCTACACATTAATGGACAGGAGAACTCAGGTGACATTAAGTGATCAATAAAAACTGTTCAGTGTTTGGAGAATTTATCAAGGTCAGAGACATTGAGCTTCTCTGTGACTAGGATGTTTGCAATAACATAGTACTTTGCCATTGACAAACCATGCAATATCATTGATTATTTCTATTACACAGCTAACCAGAAACTTCTCAGATAATAAGAGCAAGGGAAAAGATCAGAGACCCCATAACATTGTGATTATACATCAAACAAGCATGTATATCCAGAGTACAAATTTTGTCTTCAAGTACCATAAAGAATTTATAGGAGGTATGACTAATTTTACCCACTACCTGTGAGTGTGAAAGTGAATGCATGTTCACTCGTTCTATCATGGAAGCTAATTACGTAATCTTTGTACTTGAATCAGTGCTCCTTGGTTAACTCCATAAATACCATTTACCACATGTAATACCCATAAATGTCAGTGAGCTGATATGTGGAAAGATAATCTGTATTTCCTGTTCCAGGAATAACACTTGGTTTATTAAACATAATTGGCAGGAGACTCCACCAAGGACTATGGAACTTAATACAGTCTCTATGGACAAATCCAGTATGGTTCTTACTACTAACAGCTGGTTGGAATACCTAAATAAAAAATTATAAGAACAAGAGAATAAATATATCTCACTTAATTTTTACAAGACCTCCAAGAAGTTATAGATTCTTGGTAACAATTAAATTGTTATTTTATTATATATATATTTTGTGCTGTTTACCATGTTCAGATTTGTTTTCGCTTCCTCTCTCTAGCATCCTGTTGAGCTTACTTCTGCAAGTGACACTAAAATTTGATTACTGACCACATGTAGAACCAAACACTCTTTGTACTGAGAAAAAAATTTGCTGAGTGAAGTCACCAAGAATATAAAACACATATTATTTCAGTCATACTGCTAACTTACTGTAGCCTGGAGTATTAAAAAAGAATATAAACTATAACATAAATACTGTTGTCTGATGGATATCATTCTCCCTTTAAATACCTCTGTTATTATTGTGTTTAGCTTTGTATTATAGCATCCTATTTAATTAGGGTTTACCATCAAGTTAGCTATATCTGAACACTATTAAAATAAAATAAAAACAACTAGAAAAATGTTTCCAGGATGTATTTTCATACTGAAGGATTGAAACGCTTGTAAGAAAGAGCTGTGTTAATTCTACAACATTTTTTCCAGGGACTTGTTCAAGGTCTGCACCTGTGCTCCAGGCATTATAAGGAGCAGAGAGCTGTGTTTGCTACTTCACAAAAAGCTATTTTCACATTCAGTGTATGTGTTTCCAAAGAAAAAAAACCTCACCCAATAGCAACAAGAGCCCACCAAAAAATTCCCAGAGCTCTATTCTGTTTTTTAAACTATAGAACATTCTTTCACAGTTTGACAGTTAAAATGCTGCAGTTAATGTAATAAACAGAGAATTTTTTAAGTTGGCTGTCAAAACAAGTGACACTTTTTGCTAGAGATTTTCAGATTTTGAACAATAGAAAGTACCTTTCAAAGCAACAGCTTCATTATACAATCAAATTCTCAAAGTAATCTTCTCATCAAAGAATATTGTCTTATTTCTTTCAGGGTAATTATCTGAGTTCTGCAGCCTCTCTGGAAATGGTGACTATTATAAAATGCAGCTGTGTTGGTTTGAAAATTGTGGGTCCTGGTCAGGTCAGCTAGACCTACTGTCTCTGAAGCCCTGACAATTCCTTGAACTTTTGGCAGCTATAACGGTGTCTAGTCAAAACCAGCAGGACTCTGAGGATTCATGGAGATTTTAACAGCTTTGATACAGCTCAGCCCAGGGTGCATTTTGAACTAACAAAATCATAATATATGTAAGCTGAATACTAGAATAGTAGTTAATACGATGCCTGGCAGTACAAGCTTGCTTCCATGAGCAAAGGGCAGCAAAAATAAGCACTTTCAGGG
>NW_009602916.1:82224-101250 GCF_000690535.1 Cariama cristata | reverse complement strand
GAAAGATGTCAGATGGCTCTCAGTCTTGAGAAAACCTCTTTACCCTCACTATATTTCATGAAAAATCTCCTATGAATATTCTTTCAGATGATGCTGTGCAAGTGACAACACAGAGGGGAGATCAGTACTTACCACAGCATCACCCCAGCATTTCAGCTCTCTGCAAGGAGTGTGGCTGATAATCAACATTGATCCTGCCAGGGTAAACTTACACTGGCTGCTCTGAAAGTCATGGGCGAAAGCAAATGTAGTAGGCAGCCAAAAACCATGACAATCTAAGGGGGCAATTCTTCAAGAGCCAACCTGCTCAGTCAGCCTGAGGCAAAGGAGCTACTGCAGAGGTGCAGGGTCACAGCACAGACAGCACTGCTCAGGGTCTCCTAATGACTGGCATCTGGTCATGGGTGCAAGAAGTCATCTTTCGCTCCTCAGTGGAGAATGCACAGGACATCTCTGTGAGGAGAAAACACCTCACTTCCCTGACACTATAAGGGTTTATGGAAGTCTGGTTTGTCTACATATTTTCTGTGACAGGTAGTGACTGGTCCTTTGGTTGTGTTTGACTAGACCTCTCATAAACAGAGGAAAGAGAATTTATAGTTTTAAAACTATTGCTGCATGGCAGTGTTACCTATTTTTATAAGCACAAGTATCTGATGGCACTCTCTGAAATTCAATGCTTTCAGCAAGTTTTTGGAAAAGTGCTGTCTAAATGAACTTATAATCTAAACAGACAACACAGGGACAAGAATGGAGCCGGGAAAGGATACAGATGGAAACAGAACAGGAGTAAGCACTTGTGTTAAGTGGATTCAAAACATTTTTAGTACAAAAAAAATGTTCTCACACTGTAGGCAGGGCTCAATCCTACCCTATAGCAAAGATAAACTTTGCCAATGGCCTCAAAGGAGCAGGATCCAGTTTTGTGTACTTATCATTCTTGAACTGATCCTTACAAGTAAATCTTCAGTGAAGATGACCTTAAGTAATTTACTATTCTCAGTGCACTTAATTATCAGTAAAATACGTCTTCAGTGGCCCCTAAACACTACCTGCATGATGAAGAGGTTGCCTTCAATGGAGAGTCAAACAGAGTTTATACTGGTTGCTTTGAAGTCACTATAAAGCTGCCTGTAAGAAAGGCCTTTAGCACAGTTTTCAGTGTGACCAGAATGTATTGTTGAAAGGATGGTTAGCCAACCGATGAGTGAGAGGACATGATCTGACAGCTATGAAAAGTTTAGGCAGACATCCTCTGTGGCCTAGGTACAGAAAGCATTTTTTTTTGATGTATTGATTTTATAACAATAAGAATGGATAAATAAACCCACAGAGCCACATTTCACACCTTGCTGGCAAACTACAACAGGCCAAGTCCAGCCTATCTTAATTCAATAAAGTTCTACCAAGGATGAATCTAATTAATGACACTGACAACTGTAACTGAAAGCTACCTGCTGTGCTGCCATCCTACGATTCTACTCACTCACAATAACTGAAAGTAGCATAGTTAATTGAACAGCATGTCTACACAGAAAGTGTTAATGGAGCAGGACTCTTCTATTACCTGCAACTTACTTTTGGGGAGACTCAGAAATGAAGTAAAACCTCATAATGCAGCATTTTCCTCAAGGTGAGTATGATGCCATTCATGGCCTTTGATGGTTATTCTCAACACACAGTTCAATTTATAAGCATTAATAAGGACTGAAAATGACTTAATATGGACTTAAACACTTTAGAGGTTGAACAAACTGGCACTGAAGTGAAATAACTGGCCAAAGGATGCCTGATAATAAACATAGATTTCTCTTGTTTCCATGTCACAAGGAAGGCCCATATATAACATTAACTCATTAATCTGCTTACGGTTTTCTGAGAATCATCCTCATATGAGCATCTGGCCCGATCTGAGACAGAAGTAGCATGGTGTCCTGTAACTCCTCATCACACTCCTTTTTCTCTTCCTCAGTTGGCAAAGGGGCATCTTCACGCTCATCGTCCAAAAATCGATAAAATAAATATTTGTCTTGAAAGTAGTGTTCCTGATCCACTGAAAACAACATAACATATCAAACAACCCTAAGCTCTCCTCATTGAAGCTGACCTTGTAGAAATATGTGTAGCATTGTATATGTCACAGATATATTAGTAAAGAAGGGAAAGAAAGCTACAGAGAAACTGCAGGAGTATGAAACACCTTTATTTCTCACATGTCCAAATTATGTAGTTTGAAGGGTGCACTTTTAAATTGCTTACTACAAATACTTTCCAAAAGGCTTCTATATATGTGTGTTGTGGGTGTGTATACATACATGTGTGCGTATGTACATTTGCATGGGTTTTTTCTTATTAGATCTGGTTTTGTTCTTATTGTTTCAAACCATTTCATTGAAGCAAACAATTCACACTGGGGAAACGGTTACATCATGAATTTCTAAGAGGTGTTCTCTAGCATGAACATCTTGCCCTACATGTTTCAGAAAGAATAAAAAGGTATCAGAAGCATCCAAACTTTTTCTGATTTACCAAAAATGTACATCATCAAGATATAATCCCGGGGGAAAGTTCATTGACCTGTGTCCTAGTGGAAGAACTTAATGGAAAGACTACCAAGAGAAGACTTTTAAAGAGAGGCTATGATATGGTGAAGGACAAACCCTTGGTCTTCCAAGCAAGTCAGAGTGATGTGTCGAGTTGGATACTGTGATGCAGCTTGCAACAGCATGCCCTGGGAGTTTAAGGGAATATTTGGCAGGAATTAAAGCTAGAGCTCTTAGGTAAGGAAGCGGTGGAAACAATCTGTCTTCTCAGTGTGGAAATTTCTCCCTGGGATATGGGAAGCACAACAGAGGATAAATGGAAGTGTACTGTGATAAAGCTGTTTTTCTGAACTTAATAAGACTGTACATGCAAAGCTTCAAATATGAATATTGCTTTAGAAAGCTACCCTTTTGAGAGCTATAATATCCTGTTACCAAGTAAATCCTGCCAAATGGAAACTGAAAGTCAACGTAAAATACAGTCAGAAAACTAACATAAAATCCCAGGTCTCTGCACTGGAACATTTGAAGTGCTGAACTCAGAAACCATCCCAAAACCACTGAAAATCATCCCAAAATTATGCATCTGAGCAAACACAAATGCTCAGATTCACTTCCAAATGCTGCAAATCTTTGATGAAGATCAGTTTTGTGTATGCTAATACATCTCTTGGTTTTGGCCTGAGTGCTATCCAGCTCTTGCAATATAAGCACAAGCCAGTGTACTCCTAAGTATAATTAGAGTTATCGTTATAAATTGTTAATTTACTTTTCAATATTCTCATAAGTTAAAAAGGTGTATCGGTAGCAAGATTCATGTGATACTGTCTGTGTGTTGCACTTGCACTTACGAATGAATAGGCTGCTCTGCAGCATTTCTTTTGGGCTCATGATTCCTTTCTTTTTCATGAAAGAGATCTACAGAGGCACTGATGTTACACATCACTCATGTTTTAGTCAAGATGCTGATGTTCTTTATCTTACCATGGTTAAGAACACCTTCTTCCAGCAATACTTGCCACATGCCAACAGCCTGGGTTCGTGAATGGACACAAGGACTTTGCTGCATCATCCAATCAACTAGTTCTGTCCCGACACAGCATTGCCTGAAGGACAAATAAATAGATAGAAATGAAAGGGGAGCTAGCCAAGAGAGAGATTACACACAGTGTCTGTCAAGAACAGTGATATCTTAAACTCTGTATAACATTAGTCAAATCTCCCTATAGAAAACACAATGTCACCTTCTACGAATATATGCTTGAAATACCAGGCAAAGTGTTCAGTTTTGAGAGGATCACCTCAGCAGAACAATAAGTGTTTTGGGAAATGCAAAGTTCAGAGGATCAGAGTGAGCCTGTGCCATCTGGTACAAAACCTGAGTACCAGTGCAAGAATCTCCAACCCAGATTTCAAAGGAAATCACCTCTGTATACCATAGGATAGCAAAAACCTCACACTTTTCAGAATCTTGCATGAAAACAATCATCTAACACTGTAAAAGCTTTGCCAATGAGAACAGTATCCACAGGAAGAGCCAGTGTTATGAGGGTGTTCCTCCACTCGTAGCCAAACTCCGGCCACACTGTATTTCGGGATATTGGTCTGCAGGTCTACAGTGTTTCTGAGGCTCTCTCATCCTGGGTGCTAGTCACCCCTCAGCTCCTGACTGACCCAGAGGCAGACAACAGCAGGCCTGAAGTTCTGGAGAACACTCAAAGAGGGGTAAAAAACCAAAAAGTCACATGGTCACTAAGTAAGATTCTTTGTCATAACACTCCCTAGCTCAGCAGAACAGAAGCAAATAAGCAATGTGATCAAAAACTTATAAATCTGTAACTAATCACACGCAGAACAGAGAGGAAGCTGGCTAGTCCTTCTAGACAGGTTCTTGTGGCTCCACACTTCACACATCACTTTCAGAGACCGAGGAAATAGATAATACTGAAATTGCTGAAATTTAGCTTAAAGAATGCTCTTCCAATTAAAATCCCATTTTGATGACAAAACTTTCCCTCTCCTGGATCCAATCTAAATTTTGGCATTCCATATTTTCAAAACCTGAGGACAGAACAGTAAGAGTTTTTCCCAGTTATGTGTTAGATAAAATGGTGCAGTTGTTTGGACCAGCATTGGTCTTCATTTATCATACATGCTCTTTTGTTCTTCTAGAACAATGAGCAATGTCATATTGTAATAGAGTCTCAGATCAATTCACAAGCTCCAACTACCTTGCATCGTATTAAATACATTTTGGTCTGAAATATGGAAAATCAATGCACTTATCTCAAACGCATATCAGCAACATATTGATTTACTATTTAGAAAAAGACATACTCACAGATTTTAAACCAATTTTTATTTAAATATACTCTGAATAATGCATTAAGTATTTGATTTAAACATGAGACACTAAAACAAATTGACTTTTTCTTAAGCCAACAGTAGATAGATCCCGACTCCTTGAAGTCAGATTCCTATTCTACAAGTGCCATTGTTATCCCACTTCAGCAAGACAGTGCTGCCACCAGCAGGAAGATAAGAAAGCCTGGCAATAAGCCGAAAAAAAAATATCTAAATAGAGCAAAAAATCTACATAAGGAATATTTCTCACATTTTCAGAACTCCACACTGAGCATCACTGCTGTAGCAATCAGTACGGTAACATATTAATGAATTATCATATTATCTCTTACTAATATACGAAAAGAACTTTTTAACTTGATATTGCACAGAATATTTCAGCTAACTATGCTATTAACTTTGGAAGAGTTTTTGTATGTGAATGCTCTGTTCACAATCATGGACTCAATTTCCAGTCAAATTACTTCAGAAAAGGTTTACCAGGCCCATTAAAGACTGCATAACATCCAGACTCAAATAGCATCACAGAATAATTTCCGACCTTTTGAGACCTGCAAGCATGGTAAGGCATTAATCACAAATCAGAGGATGGCAGGCATAAAAAATTCAGAGACTTCTATACAATCAGCTCACACACCTGTAAGTCTTCAGATGGTATTTACGATCTCTTATCATGTGAGGGGCTCGGGACAGAATTGTATTCCGCAAAATCTTTCCAGCTCTGAGGATCTTTTCTGAAGGAACCTTGGTGATCATGGAGGAAAAAAAGGGACCAAGACACACAGATTTTAAACTTTCCACAATCTCTGTACTGCCTTCTGCAAAACAAAATACAAGTTCTCTTCTCCCTAAATTAAAAGTCCTTGCACAGATGCTTACTTTTGCAGAGTAATGTAGTATATATTTGGGATTTTAAGTCTCACATACTTATCACATCTAACAGAAAGCATCGCTTCAGCTGATATGCATCACACTGTTGGAAATAGGAGTTATTTGTCTAGCGTCCTGGCTCTACAGCACACCTATGTCCTATTACCTGTGTAATGGTTTTAGTAGGACGATGTGGGATGTGAGGTTCAATAAGAGGTGTCTGAAAAATAAAATGAAATTAAATACATTTTTAAAGGTTAGGCAGTAAAATAAAAGCTAAAATAAAAAACTGAACAAAGAAGCTGTAAAAACAAAGAATGATGTGTAAGTCCAAGCTCTGCCCAGGAGACCCAAGTAGAAAAAGCTCTCTGAAGACATCCTGAAAACAAACTTGGCTCTTAATGCTCAGCAAATTAGAACAGTGACGTGACAGGTGAAGATGAATAACAAATGCATGGTAAACTTTCTAAAGTACTACTGAAGTGTGCAATAGCCAGACATCACACCAGATCTGAGGCTACGCAGGTGTAGCTAGCTCTTCTGCTTGCTGCTCTCGACCCACAGTGGGCACAACAGCATTCCTCCGCATGCGGCTGCCTCCACCCTTCAGTCTCCCACCATGGAAACTCTTTCCTGCTTCAGCATCTTTTTCTATTCAGCTTTCTCCCTTACAGCATAGCACAAGAAACAGGAATGAAGAAAAAGCTCTGCTCCCACTATCAGTCTTTTCTAAACTATCATCAGACCTAGCTGGCAACCCTTTTATAGCCGCTCTCTGAAATGCAAGAGCATGCAGGCTACTTGCAGAGACCTGGGTAAGGACTTTCACAAAGGGGCTGGTGAAGGAAAAAGAAAAGAGTAAAGCAGGTGACTTGGTTCTGCAAAGGGAAGAGCGAAAGGGAAGACTATCAGGGCTCTGCAAGAGAGAAGCAGAGAAGGAGAAGAAATGGGAAAACAGGCATGTAACGAATAGGTGAAAGGAGAGGAGAGACAGAAAACACATGGCACAACACAGAGGAAAAAGGAAAGCAGAGTGTTAAAGGACAGTAGAAATGGAGACAAAGAAGAACAAAACTGAGCTTCAGCAGCCACCTCAGAATGATGGGAAGATGTTTTGCTTTGTTGGGACTGGTAGTTAACAGCACGGATCAAATTTACTTCTCGCGTGAAATGTCAGGAGATACGACACGAGGGCTGAATTTGGCTGGCGTTCTGGGCTTGCCAACAGGGCAGATGATACTCAACACAGAGGTCTCCCACAAGGGCAAGACCCTGCATTCGGCCCATGGCAGCCACGGCTCCCTTACACTTGTAGAGCAAAGGCAGGACAGCCAGGTCGGAAGTATGGTGAAACACACGCCGCGTACTGCTGGGTTGCCGGGTATCGGTTTTCTTAAGCTGGGCATCTGTTTGTTAGCTCTCACAGGATTTTAATGATGTGACAAAGTCCTTGTAGTAATCAAATAGTGCTAGGAGCTACGAATGTACCAGGAGACTATAGGTCAGCCAGGAAGAGGAAAATGACGGAAGCGCATGACAGAAATCAATAAAGATAAGATAACCTTAATGGAGAGGCCTGTAAATGGAAAATAATGCAAAGGTTTTTCATTTCTACTCATACATTACAAGTAGTCTCTGAAAAGGCAAATCAATACAATTAAATTGGGATTCCTGATTTTTCTCATTAATAAGTCAACAATTTTCAAAGACTCATTTAAGTTATAAACATTTCTGTCCCACCAGAAGGGCGGTAGGACATCCCTCAATATTTCTTGGTTTCTGGAACTGTGTGGAGCGTACTTTAGACAGTCTACATTTGCAGATAAAGCATGCTAAGAATAGCAAGAATCTTTTGAAAGATGCCTTTAATGCAAACAAAACTTGAATAACAGTTTCAAATAGGTATATAAATAAACAATGACGTTAGAGATAATGCTCTGAGTATTAATCATTTTTGCTTCCATTTTCTTTTAAAAGGATTTCAAGTACTTATCAATTTCAATGAGGCTGAAGGTAAATATATACTTAAATCATTGGCTAAATTGGCATTGAAGTCATTATGAAAAGTATTTTTAAATTCTACATTCTTAAAAGGTTTTTTTTTAAAATCAATAAAGCACAATATACTCAATCTAGCTCCCAGGTTTTAATTCTAGTTAGGAATGTAGTTCAAAGGAAAGACAAAATGTGTAAGACAAAAATTATAAGAGACTTTTATAGCAATAGACTAGTGAAAATGAATGCACATTCTCGTTCTTCAGAGTTTCCATTAAGCTCCAACAAAAATGCATAAAACTAGTAAATGAAAAAATGGAATATAGATGGAGATTTGTCAATAAATCTTCCATCCTAATCAAAACAAAATAAAAGATGGCATTTAGAAGAAATCTGATTCAACTCAAAAGTACAGAAAAAAACCAAGGTGAAAGCTAAGGCACAGCACACATACAATATCTACTAGCATAGAGCTAGAAGGTGTAGTAAAGATTCAACTTAGCTAAAGAAAGCGCTCTTCACTGAAATATAAGAAAGAAATCCACAGAAAGGAGAAAGTAGAGTGTGTAAAAAAGACAAGTATAAAATTTCAGCCTGAAAAAACAAAAGAATGGATGAGAAAATACTATGTAAATTAGCTATTTTCAGATTGGCTGTGTTTGTAGAATTTCATGCAGGAAACTCGAAGAGCTTGAAGAAACTTAAAGAGGGCTGCAGCCATCTCAGAACCATCAGCAGCCACCCCTGGCAACTCTTGGGGACTAAGGAAGGCAGCAGAAGACAGAAATATGGGAAAAGGAAGAGCTGAAAAATTATAGACATGTCAGCTTAACTTGTCTTTCTAGAAAAAGTCCATTTGTGAGCACCTAGAAAGGAACAGGGAGATGAGTCACATGTGATGTATATTAATCAAGAACAAATCATGCCACACTGATCTAATTTCTTTTCATGACTGGGTAGCAACACTGATAGATTAGGGAAGAAACAGCTGATTTTCAATCCTTTCCTTTAGTAAGACTTTGGCAGTCATAAGTAAGACTTTGGTCTATTAAGATATTCTCTTCTGCAAAGGGCAGATTAAATTGTTGCAAAATAGGTGCAAAGCTGGTTGGAAAAGCGTATTTTGAAAGCAATTACCAGTGAAGCAAAGTCAAACTGGCAGTCATACCAGAAGTCTGTTCTGAGCAGCGTTCTCAAGAATATATCATACCTGATAATATTAAATCTTAACATGGGATGAAGTAGAATGTACACCGCTTGATTCTGCAGGAGACTTCAGGATGGGAGGGACTGCACATATGTTGGAGAATAAGTTTACAATCTGATACAGTTTTGACATTGGTCTGAAAAAAATATGATGCTGTTATGCAACACAGATAGTGCTGACCACTTTTCTGAAGCAGGAGGAATCAGCTACATAGAGACAGGGTAGGGAACAAGTGTCTTAGCACAGTTCCACAGAAAAAGAAATGAGGTTTATAATAGGTAGTAAACAGAACTAAGTAAGCAATGCCATACTTGTGTGAAAGCAACAAATACTACACTGGGACGTAGTAAGACATTAGACACATAATGCAGTTCTGCTTTAGTCAGCCTAGATAAGACCTAAGCTGAACCACTTGTGTCTCATTTGCCTACTTTACTTCAAAAGCATCTAAACCACTTAGAATTTAGAAGAGAGCAACAAGAATAATCAGAAATCACAACATAAATAATAAAAGTTGTTCAGCTAAGGAAAAGGCAAGTCTTAGCAGAAGTGTGATAAAAAACTCTTCAGATTTAGAAGGCCTTTGACAAGAAGAAAGAAGCGACCTAGTCCATCATGCAGAGACCAGGAAATAAAGAGTTTAACTTGCGGTAAGAAAGATTCCAGATAGGCATCGGTGAAGCATTTTCAACAGCGTGGACAGCGAATACTGGCACAGATTGCCAGGGAGGTGTGGTGTCTCCATCTTCGGAGGCTTGGGAAGATACGTAAGGGATTCTGTCAGGAGCGACACAGCTAGAGTGAATTGTGCATGTGGCTCAGGGATGGACTGGATGCTTTCCTGAAGTACCTTTTAGCCTCACTATGTGGCACTGTGAAATTTTCGAGGACACCTTTACATGTCTAAAATTGGTTCAAGAAAAAGGTAGTGCTTAAAGAGATCATCAGTAATAAAAGCTCAAGAAAGCAAGGCAGTCACTCCTACTGAGGAACAACGTCATTGCCATCAAAAAGACATGCCCAGCAAAGAGTCCCCTCAAAGTTACAGCCTTCTAAAGCTGGCAGTGAACTCTGGATGCACTAGTGATGAGCTGAAATGCAACAAATGGAACCACAGGGCTTGGACTGAATTTGCTATAGAAAGGCAAGTCATGCTTCGAGAGCAGAGAAACGTAACGTCAATTAGTTAGCAGGAGATACAGTGTTCCAGCAACAACTTCCCGTCAGAAAAAAATGGATTCTGTAAGGGATCGTATCTTAGGATAATAGTTACAATTTGGCTGAAGTCCAAGAAATGTTTTGTAAGCCTTTACAATCTTGGATCTCCCATTAAGGGATGCTTAGAAAGCACTCAAAGAAGTAGCTCTCCCTATAAAACAGCGGAGAGTGAGCCAAGTGTTTAATTACCTTCTTAACACATTCCGGTATCTTTGAAGAATTAATGTGACTCAAGTACATACATGTTGCATGGAGTTGTATGACTGCAGCTACTTGATGATCAAATTTTTCAGGACCTCTGAATAAGGGAAAAGTTATCATGTGAAGAGCTCAAATATGCAAGCCAATTAGAATAGTTTACTAATTATTACCAATCTCCTGGCCACAGTAGTGCCAAGTATACCTGCTCTTAGCTTTTCTTCAGCGTGAGATAAAGCAACACAGCAGTACCATCTTGAGCTTTAGCTACTTCATGCCCTTTTCCAACTAGTGCACACACCGAGAGTTTACTGTGATCTGCTGGTCCCCCCTGTAGGGGAGAAGGTGCATATGGGTCTGGAGTCTAAAGAAGGGAAAGCTGCAGGTGTTGGCAGGGGGAAGCAGAAAATGATCATGAGAAGCTGTGATAAAATGGCTTTCAGGTTAACATTGACAAACTCCATATCTGTACATTTATGGAGTCACATTTGGGCCATTCAAACAAACCCTTCATGAAGCCAATCATGAAACTCCCTACTTAAATTGGGGCAGAGCAGGCAAAGTAACAAATTTAGCCTCCATTCCTTTGAAGATTCAAATATTTATGCATGAGAGCAATATAGTAGATTTAAATAGGACTATTCATGTGTATAATGTTATGCACACATTTAATCTCTGGAGAAATAGGCCTTAGATTACAACCTATAGGGCAAGGGCTAGAAGTCTTCTGTGCTTCTTACATCACTGAGCAAGGCATATGCAAACAAATAAATAATATCATTAACAACAATAATAGAGGCCTAACATGAGGTCTGTATTTGTCAAGTTATTTGAATCTGCTAAATAAAATCCAAGAACATCTCTTATAAAAATATATTTTTCTATTCCCCTTGTTAAATAGCAGTAAAGGGATGTTTCTTCCAAGCCTTTGCATGTGAATGAATGCTTTAGATCTATAGTAATTTGGATCTATAGAATCAAATGATGGAGGGGACCTAACTTACTACCCTCAAATGTTAACGTAGGAAGTGTGTATTTTCCCATGACCTCAGTGTAGCTCATCTCTGAACAGAGAACAAGTTTCAGTATTTATTGGAGTTAAGCATGGCATGTGAGGTTACCAGGGTGATCAGATAAACCTGTGCACTGCTGTTGATCCCTTCATTTCCAACTGGTGCACTGAAAAGAATTGCAAATGACATCTGTTTTCCTGCTGGCTGGCAGGGGATCCAGAAGAAACAAAGGACAAAAGCCACACAAGTTGAAAGGTGGCAGCAGGAGCAACAGCCACATCACTAAGAGGTCTGTTTGTTTTACATCCTCAGCACTTACTGCTATTGGTGATTTAGGGCCTAATCCACATCCCACTGAAATCACTGGGAAGTTCCTAACTGACTCAATGGGTTTTGAATCAGGCCCACAGCATTTGATTCTCCTAAGTGTATTTCAGGAAGCAGAGCATCTTTAGCTCTTACTGGTTCCAAATGACTTCTGATGACTGCCATTTATGACTGACATGCTTGAATATCTTTGTATACACCTCCTGAAAGGTTATCAGTGCTCTAGCTGGTTCACATGGGAGGAAATAAAACACAGAAAAAACATTCCCACAATATTGGTGAAAGTATAGCCAGTCAGTAAGAAACAGCTGACAATTAGCAAAAGTCCCCACAGCCCTGTCAGACAGCATCTCCCCCTTCTATTCTTATCATTCTTTCTCAAATCCATATATCCATTTCCAATAAGTTGCCCTTTTTTTGTAATATGTCATCTACCTGAGCTACTTCAGACCAAAAGCATAGATAAGAATTCCAAAGATGAGGAGCCCCTGTAGAGATGAGTCTTTTCCCAGCACAAACCAGTATTTCCAGTGCTACAGAATAACCATATAACAGGGATAAAGCTGAGCATACAGTATCATAGCTGTGGGAGTACATTTCCAGGTGGAAAGCAGTCTTGGACGGAGTATCCTAAAGTCAACTCCATTGGTCCTGTTTCTATCTAGAGTGTGTCTATGCAGACTGCACCAACCTCTGCTAGGATGCCGCACGTAAAACAATACACTTAGTGAACGTAGCTTGCTGAAAAACATCAGAGAAGCAGCTGGCCAAAGACCCTGTCATAAAAAGGTCTTTTGAACAGCATTTTTGTCAACATTTGAAGGAAAATGCAACCAGTATAGTAGGAATTTCTGTGCTCTGTTAGCCTATGCTGGATCTCTGGAGTAGCCTTATGTAGAACATGCTGA
This sequence comes from Cariama cristata, assembly GCF_000690535.1. Lineage (NCBI taxonomy): Eukaryota > Metazoa > Chordata > Aves > Cariamiformes > Cariamidae > Cariama > Cariama cristata. Next base: position 88,607 of record NW_009602916.1, on the reverse strand, counting down.
TGATACACTGACCAACTCTTGTCATTGGAAAACAACCTATGTCATGACCTCTAACCAGCCCCCCAGGGTGCACAGTCTGTAAGAAACCTTGGCACATACTCCCTGCCACAGGGACTTCTGAAGGCTGGGACACGTTACAAGGACTAAGCTCTGTCTAACCCAGACCACAGTCATATCTGCAGGGAGACCTCACCATTCTCCTCCAGAAGACAAAAAAAAGTGGAAATAGAAATGCAATCATCACTACCATGCTGGAAACACTTCAGTCATCTCTTCACTATCTCCCCACAAATGTATACGGCCGCTGAGAGAACCAACCTGTGCTCCTTAGAGCTCTCCACAAGACAGTACTGGCAGCCAAAGAGCAAAGTGCCTGCTCATGTCTCCTAACTGGAAAAGAAAAGTCCAAAACTGACAACGACTGACCTCATGCCAGGTCTGTAGGTCACTTAGCAACACTTGGCAAATAACAAAGGACAAATTACACAGAAAGAGCACTTCTTGCTGCTCTTCATCTAAGTTTACCAAACAATGCAAGTATTACAAGGACCTGTAGCCAGTCTAGATAGTCTAAAATTGTATTACCAAAGCAACTTCAAACCAGCCATGGTCACAAAAGGCAACCATATAGTTCCTTTAAGAAACATCAATAAACAGCAAAAGTGAGAAGCAGGGCAAGGTATCAACAGAGGAACACAGCCACAAGGATGTTTGCAAAATCAGGGAACTTCTACAGAAACAGGAGTTAATCACATTTCAAAAATCTTCTGAGTTTCATAAAACTACACCACCTGTAAACTAAATACCCATATATTTAACTAACTACAAACTAATTAAACCAAGCAAAACAGACTAGTAGAAATCGTCAGGACCAGTGGTTGAGACAGCTCTGTTTCATTCTTTTTTTCTGACTGCATGACCTTACACAAATCATGTAATTGCACTGTGTTTCATCTTCCCCTTTTTGGAGAGAGGAATGCTAATAATTTCTACCTTTGTAAAATGCTTTGAATACTGTCAGTAAATGGGCTACTATCAAAATATTCAGAGTAATGATGACTGTTTCAAAATCTATGTTCTTTAAATGTAATACAATATGAAGAATAAACTGTATTTTAAAGTACATTGTAAAACTGTTTTTCTTTAGTAACCTACATGTATTAATAGCATAAACAGGAAAATGTGTCCCTTTAAATTCTCAAATACAATCAGTGTAGCAAATTTATTTTAGAAAGTTAAATTGAAATTGCATTATTAACACTTCTACAATGTTTCTTTGACAAACTGTAAATGTCTGTCCTTTTAACACAAAATGATTCAGCCATTACCAAAAATGATACTTCACTGAGAATGTCAAAGGGAAAAAGAATATTGAAACAGACTATAACCAGTGCACAAAACCCCCCAGAACATGGCTAATGATGTCTTATTTTCCTGTCATTTTTCTACCTCCCTGCTACAATGAAACAGCTGCTTTAACTACACTGCATGCATTGAATAAAATGTCAGAAAATGCTAACTCTGCTGTGAGCATTCCCGATATTCTGATAGAGGTGTGACTATAGTTGTCATAAGGAATCTCAAGCCAGCATTGTCATGGGTTTGTCTGCTGCTGCTTTTTTTTAACCTACAAAAGAATAAAGCATTTTTTTCACTGTCTCTCATGAGAATTACTGGTTTCTTAGTATCCATGGCTTTAATAGTATGTTTACCTGAAATTATTTACTTCTTGAGAAACAATCTATAATGATGAAGATGAACAAGTATGATAAATACTAGGCAGTAAGGTTACTGGGTTTTAAGACCTGCCTCTCACCCATGCTATAGGTAAACAGCAACTATTCAAAAGGCAAGCTGAAGAGAAGTTAAAGATTAATGAGCTTCTGGAGGATTCATTTCACTTGTTTCCCGATACCTTTGTAACTTCTGCACACATCTCACACCTCCAAGTCTCCCAGGAGGCATGCCTCTAGACAAGCAGGACTGGATGGGCTCTCCTATGCTTTGATTACACCCAGATGCCAGAATTGCCCTCTGAGGACCAGGCAGTGAAATTTTAGATGAAGCCATTTCATGACAAACGTAAGGCTGCCAAAAACTGGACAGAGTGTGAATTAGGGGGTGAAATTGTGAACCTATTAAAATCAATGGTAAAACTCTTGACTTGAATGCAGTCAAAATGCCACCCAAGTGAGGCAAGCGCACCACCATCTCCTGGGTGATAGCAGTTTATGTATTGTGTGATCCCAGCTAGTCATTCCACCTCTGAGTGTTTCAACTTCTCCATTGGTAAAATAGGGATGACGGTATCTACTCACATCTCTGACAAGTGACAAGAACGAGCAACTGAAAACACTGCTGAATGCTGCAACTGAAGTCCTGGAAGTCTAGTGTCTACAAATTCATTCTGAGCATTTTATAATGATTTTTAACACAGAAAGGAAAAGTCATCAAAGTGAGACAGTGCTAGAGGACATTGAAGGTTACCTCCTGAATCCCCTAGGGAGGTCAGCAACAAGGTAAAGCCTCTGACAAACAGGGAAGAGAAGTTAATTTAAAGCTGTTTTGTGTCTCTTCTGGTGATTCCATGTTCCTTATTCTCCAAGTTCAGGACAGTGCATTGTGTGAATGTACATGAAATGAAGAAACATTGAAGGAGTGCAGCACATCTGCCTCAGATTCCAGCTGCCCTATCTACTCCTCATTCTACTTCCTGTCATCCTTTTCAGAAATAAATTCTTGCTAAAAATGAAACTGAGAAGGAACAATCTAACAACATCCAGTGCAACACTTTCTGTTATCCTACTTCATAGGAGGAGATTTTTAATTATCTATATCGATGTTTTCCATCTACATAGAATACATTTCCTAAAAAAGGTAAATTGTTGTTTCTGTAGAATATGAAAGTAAACAGAGGAAAGAAATCCCACACTGATGGCAAGACCAGAATACATTTAAAAAACCATACAAACATTCTTCTTTCAGCCAAGTATTTCTTTACTTCCACAGCTTTAAGTCTTCTGTCATAAACATAAAAACCATTCAAGCACTTCTTTTTAATTTACATATTTGTACGTTAGTGGAAAAGATGAGCATTCTGCTCTTGGCAAATATCCACAAAACAACCTTCTTATCTTCCTTATGACTTCTGTTTCGCAAGATGGCTACAAAAAGCCTGTCAAAGTGGACAGTGCTGATGTGCTGAACCTGCTACCTATCCTGTCTCATCCAAGTTTCTCAGACTGTGCAGTTTATCTACTGGGTGGTGTTCAAAATTGGATTGCAGTTTCATTAGGGTAGCACCCTTCTTCCTAGTGCTTCTGATGCAAGATACAGCTCCTGTCCCTGACTGGGACATGTTAGCACTGCCACAGCTCTGCCAACCACAATGAGCCTTCATGACCAGATGGATCTAACCAAAACAGAAGGGACATGGTCATGAGGGACAACATGCATCTTCCAAGGACAACACATCAACATCATTACCTCCTCCTGCTACAAGGGCACATGGTCATCTGATTCAGTAATAGACAAAGTCCAACAGCATAAATTCAGGGGGGAAATACTGGCTATGAAGAGTAAGGGCTTTTCTTTTTCTTTTACAGTAAAATCCAATTGTGGTCTCACACATTTGACTAGCATGAAATGAAACTTGTAAGCACTGTATTAGTTAACCAGTTAATTCGGTGTTCTTCAGATACCTTAGTGGCAGTAATTGTATTGATTAAAAACATACAAAGGCATTTAGAATCAAATTATTAGATCTGAACAACACAGACTAATATGCATTAATTCCATAATGCAATGGGAATAATCAGTAAATAAAATACAAACATTGAGTTAATGTGCATCTTGTATTCCCCAAGAAAGTAGTAAAAGAATAATACTATTAATTCCTGCCAATCTGAACAGAATATATTTAGCATTGGAAATTTGTAAATATTTCATATTTGTAAATTTCCTCCTTCCCTCCTCCTAACTTCTTACAGAGCTTGCAGCTGCCTAACTTGCTACCATTTAAACCAGGCCTGTTCACATTTGTTCTTATTGTTTTGAATTTCAGCTCATCTTCCCTGATAACTAGTGAGGGACAGACATTTCTAAACATACTCTGAGCTGCTTCTGTTGCGAAGTGAGTCTTTATTGCAACTTGAGAAAAAATTGGCTCCACAAATGCACACAGAACACTGCAATAATTAACCCAAGACTGATACAGAGAGGTGAAATTACTCTGCCTGACATTTTCCCTAGCTAACCACATCTCTTTACATCCCAATTCATCATAGTATGTTTCTGAAAGAGATGACCTCTTTTTACCTCTCTCAGTATGTAGCCCAAGCTGTGTAAATTCTGTGATGTCGAGCTTTTAGGGATATCACAGAACCAGCCCTGTCCTTGTGAAATTGAAAGGGACCTATTGTATGTATTTTGTAATTTATCCCCTTTCTCCTATTTCTCTTTAATGTTGGCATTAATTTTCATATCATCACTAAAAATATTGCTTCGTCCAGCTGAAATTCTGTCCCTGCCATCTGTCAACCACTCACCTCCTTTTTAAACATAATCGCAAAATCTTGTTTGGCTTAATTGACTTTTTAGTGACTCTTTGTGGGCTGCATAAAGGGTAAGGACTGTTGCACTATGTTAAGCAAGTCACAGTATGAAAATGTTTGCTGTTCCAGAGAAGTTTAATTGCTTCTAATTTAATTACAAACCAATTTGCTTGGAAATACTGAATGTAAATAGAGTACTCTCAGCTAACCTGTGTTAAAAACCCATCATTTCTGCTATAATGCAGGAATCTTAGCTTCTCCATGACAATTGGTCTAGGAGACTGTCTTGGGGAAAGAAGATGCATCCTCAGAGGAATTTCTGGTACAGTGAAGTCCAATATTATTGCAGATTGTCCTGTGTCTGTACTGCCACAAGGTCACACAGCACTTTCCAGGCGGTAATCCAGGTTCTCCACCCCAAACCTCAGAGTGGAAAAGCCAGACAAAACACAAAAGACAGCATTTCAAGAACACTGACTGTAACACTGAAGAAACCAAGCAGATTAAGTAGCATTCGGGAGCTCTAGCAAGGCAATCTGCCGTTTTTTTTCTCCCTCCTCCTCCCCCCAGTTTGGACCATTATACCAGGAAGACAAGAGAGCTGTTCTATTACTCAGGCCCAGGCCTGCTGTGGAGCAGTGGCTATACACTTATAGTATAAGGAATGCCAGAAACCTTACTGTTCAGTTTTGTTGACACAGGTTTTTCCAACATTGCCTTGGAATCTGCAGCAGCTAACACTGACACTCAGCAGAGTGTGAACTGAATCGGCAGAAACAAAAGAGGAGGGACTGTTAGGCTCCTCTATCTTGTGGACCCCTATAGTTTTGCCAGTCAAGATGAGGAACCTTGTGCTGTTAGTGACAATAGGCTTTTCTTAGGTTTGTTTGCCAGACTCATTTGGAAGAGCCAGAACCCAGCAGTCTGCAGACCACAACCTGAAAATCCCTAATCTAGACTGGCTCTGAACACAATTAAGACAAATCAAGAGGAGGGAGGGAGAGGGGAACAAATATTTGCCTGGATCTGTATGTGTATTACAGCAATAACAGGAATATATTATACAAATCTGTATTTAAACACAGGAGACTGAAATCATACAGATTCTTTTGTGATTTAGCAGTGAATTGCAATAGAGGTGCAAGCTGGCCTGACAAAATGATCCCCTGCCAGTTGTCCCTCTGTTTCCCCTGGAGCTGACATGGGCTGGCAGAAATGTCAGGCTTGGGACAGGAGAGAGTCTCAGTCCATAGCTGACAGACCTGGTAGTGTTTTGTGCAGAGATTAGATGTTTAAGGCTGCAGACAGTTCATAGCAGTCTTAAATAGGACCACTGTGGTCCATCCCCTCTTTGAACCCCACACCCAGTCTCTGCCCTGTTGCTTGTGCTGAGCCTAGCCAGGAAGCTCATTTTCATACAAAACAGCAGAAAATTAAGCTCAGATGAAAGGTCTGTGTGTTTCTAACAGTTCTGCTCCCTTACCACCAGGCAAGCATGAGTGTTAGCATGATGGAGGAGAGGGCACGCATAGCTGGATGTAGAGAGAAGGGACATCGGAGGGGCGGACACGAGGGAGGACAGGTGCCTACAGTCCCAGTGCAGGTCATTGGAAGCTGCTGTGGAAGGGCAGCCACAGCTCCACGGTTCTCCCAGGGACCTAATGCACTCAGCTCTGGGCGCTGATGCTCCCACCACTTTCCTACTGCACAGCCACCCTCTCCTACCTCTGCTCCTGTTGTCACCGCTGACACTCCTGTGGGTCTAAGGTGGGCTGGGTCAGAAAATGGGTTTGGGTTAAAAGTAACCATCTGAGGCATTCTGCAAAAGGC
>NW_009602916.1:41726-82193 GCF_000690535.1 Cariama cristata | reverse complement strand
AAGAGTGACATGACAGATGTTTCTTTAGCCTCCTCAGATCCATGCATTTGAAGTCATCTGCTTTAAAGAGTGAGGATGGACAAAGCAGTACTGGGAGGTTTACAAAGACAATCACAATTCTCCCCTGTTAAGCTACTGGCTCTTTCTCCATCCAGTTCATATTTAAGGTTATTATACAAATTGTTTATAATTTTATTTCCTAAGATGAAAACAAGTGTGGGTGAGTAATCCTAATTAGAAGCAGTCTAATAACTCGTATTGGAAGTAAGATTTTTTTTTTTTAATTTTGCCTAAATTATGTATTCTTTTAATTTCTCTACTAGTCAACTCAGCTATCTGTATTTGTATTTCCTCACTAACTGCTATCTTTAATTTTAAGACAGCTGCATCACTGATGATAAACACACAAAGATCAAACAGGTTCACAGTCTTGTGCCAAGATTTCTTCCAGAAGGAAATTTACAAAAAGAATAAATAATGAAAAGTCATAAATCATAAATCTTTAAATACCTGAACAGCACTTGCTCCTTAACCATCACTGGAGATAATGGTCCTAATTACATTTTCATCTCTGTCATAGATATCTGACATTTTTGACTCAGCAATTCTAACTCAGAATGGCTCTAAATGAGTGCCACAAACCAAAGGTTTGTTTTGGTGGTGGTGCTCTTTGCGTGGAGCCAGCACAATGGGCTTCTGTTCTTGAATAGCTAACACAAAAAGAACAAAATAACTGGACAGCTTTTCCCCACTATTTATTAACCTCTCAAATTTTTGTAATCTGTACACAGACAAAAGAAGATGCTGTTAAGTGATCAGATCGGACACACTGATAACTTCTTACTGACTCAGAACTATAATTGACTTTGTGGAATGCCAATTTCCAGCATGCATTGTAGGACAGGCAGTCAAAATGCTCTGCAAGAGATTATATGAGTGACTAGAAGGAATCTGATTTTAAGATCCCCAATCCAATTTTTCTGCCAAACTTGAGAAAATAATTACAAGATTGAAAAAAATTCATTTTGCTGTTTCAAATATAAGTGCCAAATGTGTTACTTGTATACGCTTGACTTGTCTGAAGACATGAACCTTGAAAAGGACTCTCTTTTTTTCTCAGTATAATTACCTTCTCTTTCTGCCTTTCAACTGCAAGAGATAAATAGAGTGTATGTGCATGTTTTTTGTGGGCCGGGACAGAATCAACCAGAAGACACAGTCAAGGAGTAAGAGCCATCAAATGTGGCTCCACAGTACATATTATCAGACTGCCCTTGCCAGCACTGGCAGGTAAGGCGATAAGCTGTTTCCCCAGTCAACAGGAACTGAGAGCGATGCTCCTATTGAAAGGAGGTCCCACACCTACTTCACAATATTAAGTATTTTACAAATTCTAGCATTTTCTAGGAATTTCTGTTATTTTTCCATTATTTATTTTGCTTATCTAAACTGTGATAGCAACACTCATTCGGCCAGGCAAAAGAAGTCAGAAAGGGAAAACATCTCTTCAGCCAAATTGCCTTTCCCGTGCTAGTCCAAGCACCTCCATAACCCTTCTGTGGGTAGAAGGTTAGTCAGGGAGGGTGTGGGTACTTGCTTACTCTGCTACTCTGAAGAAGGCCAACAGTGCGAGTTAGATCCCCTCCAAATTACAAGATTAACAAAGAAATATCTACCACTTAGTTTTTCATTTGTCTATTGATTTCTGAACTTCCTCCTCCCACTCCCAGTGTCTCTTAGGATTATCACACCTAGAACTGATCACAACAAGCTCCTGTAAGGTAACTCTTTTGAAATGTATGAACACATATGAATCCTATGCATTACAATGTTCTGTGTAAACCAGCATCTTTCTGTCTGACAGTCACTCTATCTTTTCCGTGACTGCAAGCTCTCTGTAGCAGAGGCCTCCATCCCTCCTTTGCACCACAGCACCCAGCACAAAGAAGAATTGCAAGGCTTTAGGATGCACATAAATCGCAATAAAGACTGACAAAATTTTTTAAAAAGCAAAAGAAATGGAGAGTACCAAAATAACAATGATAACTGCTTCAGGGGATTCTTCATTCAGACAAATACTGTGGAGATCAGACATATTAATACTCAGATGTAAAAGTAATGGAACTAAAAACTCATATAGTTTAGCTCTAACATTGACTTGAGTACAGGGATTGTTCTGCTGGTAACAGAGGAGGTCTCTCTCTCTCCCCTGTACCTCTTGTTCTTCATCTTTTCACTCCTCCATCATGATAAAACCCACACTACCCTGATTTGGATTTTGCAGGTAGTTTTACAATGACTCAGAAAGTCACCGCAGCACTTAAAGAAGGATGCAGATGCAGACAGACTTTTCCAAGCTCGTTTTTCCATTCTTGAGCAAAGGGCAGTGGTTGCTTCTGGAATGTTTTGCAGCTGTGATAGGAAAGGGAGGCTCTGTCTTCAGGTGCTGACAATTCAGCTGTGCTGTGCTATTGGACACTATTCAGTATTTTTCCCATTATTCATCTTCTCCCAAGATAAATCTGGCCATTTGTTTATATTTTAAAACTGAAATACACTTACATATCTTTAATCCTCTGATGTTATTGCTTTTAGAAAATGAAGGTAAAATGTAAAATAAGAATATTCCTTTAGCATCTGTAGGTTGCAAAATTCTTCCCTTTTCTGCAAAAAGTTCAATTAATCTACCAAAAGAAGTCTTGCCTCCAACTCTTATCAATCTCACTGTCATTGTAGACAGCTCTATTTATCCTTAGAGCTGTCCTTAGAACCACCACAGTGAAAACTCCTCATGTGGAAAGAAAGGACCCTATTTTTTCTTCCAAATTCATGGAAGGGCTTCAAGGAGCAGGGATCCTTGAATTGGATCAAGTATGCACTGAAGAGAAACTAAGTTTTTTTGACACATACAGTGGTAAACACACAGCAACTCGGACCAAGGATTCTGTTCTTTTTCTCCGCAATGCTACTCATTCCTGTATAGTAATAGATCAAATGAGAATCACTAATCACATCTGCAGGTTTCATATTGGGATTACTCTGGCTAGTTCTGGATTGGTCAGACTGCAGCTCTATTATATGATTAGATACCGCATAAGAAGCTGTTTCCAGTAGAAACTGCCATTAGGGACTCCAGAGTTCAGGGTACACAATGAAATCATAGGTCACAGATACTTCATAGATTATCAGGTAGCTGAACTGGATAACAGAAGATGGGGTGGTGCAAGTTTTTCTTTGAGGCATTGCTATTCACACTGGCATTTGGAATATACTACAGCTGTGTATCATCTCCATGTGGCTGAAACTGGAGATAGTGATGTACCAAAACCTTCCCTGGTGGTTCTTCAACAATTTAGTTTATGCAAAGCCTACTTATGCAAGCCAGCAGACCTAATAACAATTTTGTTTACATTAAAGAGCTCTGATGACATATAAAGACATTCACATTTTTCATGATGAAGTTCATTACTAACGTATGAAAAATGTATTTTTCACAGACTCCTACTCATCTCACACTCCTGTCTTTGTTATCTCTCCTGCCATATGCTGTCACCATGTGACTCATTGCCAGGGACTATATGCACAGCCTCTGCACTAGCCAAATTGTTACAGGCTGTGATAATGACTGAACCCTAAGCAGTTCCACTTAGAGCAAAATGCAGAACTTGAACAGACCTCTAAGCAAATTACTTTCGTATATGTGAAATTGGTGCCAAAATATCAGAGCAGCCCCTCAAAGTAATTGGTACAGTTAGGACTGCATGAAGGCATTATTTAGAAATATTTACACATAGTGCTTTTATGCAACTGCTCCAAAAACAGAAATGAAAGGGATTTTTTTTTAACCCTATGCTAACATTGTATAGGAGAACTGACTCTGGCACAGAGCCCAAGAGGGATAGAAATTAATGCACACATATCACTGGACAGTTCTATAAACCATCCACATAGAAAATCAGTTCTGTTATAACACAGTTTTCATGTGAATGTTGGAGAGGTTACCACTTCCAAACAAGCACCTTGTTGCACAGTGTCTGCTTCCCTGCTCTCTCTCTTTTTATTCTTTCTTGTAGGCTCACAATTTCGTAAGCATGTGAAACATTTCTCTCAGCATTCTGCTAATGTGCTGTCAAAATCCACATTTGACAATCTACTGAATATGTTAAAAGATAAGCTTTCTTCTTGGTCATCTGGGAAAAGTAAATTGAAATATAGGGAAATCAGAAGTAAAATTACTGTGTTTATTGCTAGAGTAGCTAATATGGTGAATGAACATGATTATTACTGGTGTCTTGTGTGGCTTCTTCAAGGCTGTACCTAGAGAATTATAATGTCATCTTTACAAACAGTATACTTTCAAATGCCCAGAGACATACTTAAGTGATTGAAAATTGAAATAAGTGAATATTCATTTGCCTGGAAATGTTGAAAATTGCAATATTTTGAGGATTAACACTTAGATTATGTCCTTCTCTGTCACCTGAAAGATCTTTTTGATATAATTCTATTAAATGTATTTACAGTTGATAAAATAACAAATCGTGTTTTCACAATCACTCACACAAAAATCAGCATGGCACCTAAGCCTTATTGGAAATTCAGTAAAGAAATGGAATCTACATTTTATCACATCAAATTAACCAGGGAAGCAGATGGATGAAAAGGTGACTTTCAGAGGAGTATTTCAGCACATCCTATAGGGGCTTTGCTATATAAAATACCTTCATATAAATCGCTTCCAGTAAGCTTCCAATCGACAGGATTTGGAGTCATTACATGAAAAACATAAAAGAGCATGTTTCTGCCTGTAAGCTTCACCAACTCGATCCGTGTTTTTCCAATATTACTTCGTGCACTAGGGGGAGCTCCTGCAACTCTTTATCACAATAGAAACCTGAAGACCATATAGGAACATAGTGGAAATAAAGCGTGAGAGAGGTTTCAGAAAGAAGAGATACTCTTCACTCAATAGCAAGAATGACTGTATGAATTTGCACAACTTAATCTGCTTATATCTTCTGTGTTCAGTATAGTTTCCTCAGTACAAAGGAGATGAAGAAGCACTTTCCTCCTTTCAGGAGGTATACTGCCAATGAAGAAGGCACAAATTATGTAGGTTTGAAACAGTCATAGAGATTAAGTTGTACAAAAAGAAAGACAGCATGGTTTTTGAGGTGAGATGTTGTTTTAATTGAGTGGGTCACAGGAAAAATATATGTAAGCAGGTAATCAAAGTCTGTACCATAATAAACACAAAGAACTGAAGTCCGTACCATAACAAACATGGATACGAGGACTTCATTAACACCGCTCAGTCAGCCTTCAGTCTTGAAATTCTCTGGTTTTGAGCACTTAATTTTTCAGCCTTCCGTTCAAGCGGAATTTCTTTTGTATAGGATCTGGGGGTTCTTTTAGCAAGCTGCAGCATGGAGATTCCATTATCCAAAATAATATAAAACTTCAGCTTGGATCATTAGCAGGGTTAGGACTTTTTGACTATCAGCTACTTGAATAAATAGAATAAATGTTAATCACAGATTTCTATTCTTTCTGTGGATCATTCCTATGCTGTCTTAGGCATAGCATCCACAGTTTGCAAAGGAGTTTAAGACCTTTACTGATAGCAGAAAAAAGCATCACACTCCATAGGAGAGTGGAGATTCATGCTCTCAATGGGTCTGTCCTCTGTTCTTACCCACATTCATTTCTGTGTCTCTACAACCCATTTTGGCAATGCCCTCTTCTTTAAAACTATCATATGTCTCCAGACCAGAATGGGCTATTTCTTCACTCATTTCCTACTTGGGCACCAGTAGAGGATGTAAAAGCACAGGGGAGACAACTGTGGCTTTCAGTTAGTGTCTGGCTTCATAATAATCAAAATGTTGCTCTAGCAACTAGAATGAGTGACTGCAAGAAAACCTACACCATTAAGCATCGACACAGTTATGTCCAAGCAGCCCAGGACCAAGACAAACAGTGTGGGAATTCTGCAGACGCAATGCACACAGCCTGCGTGCACAAGCTTGCAGTTAAACTGTAATGAGCCTCTAGTGAGCCAGTTTCAACTGAGATTTTTCAAGGTTTAACAATATGGTTTATTTTGTAGGGGGTCGCAAATGCCACTCCTTCTTGCCAGAACAAGCCCCAAATGCCAAGCTCCTAGTCCAAAGGACAGGATTGCTAGTGTATCACTGGGAAAAGCTATTTAATATGTGCCATGTATTTTCCCCCAAACTCAATGTCAGAGAGGCTTGATCCATTTCAATTTAAAAATCGGCCAGAAGCATACTCTCAGCATGGCAAATTCAGCGTAAACAGTAAAGAAATGGCCAAATTGTAAGAGCAGGATCTTGTAGTGGGAAGCACCATGGGAAGCACCAAGCACCTGCTGCCAGCTCTGCTGGTAATATATGGAAACAGAACCACTACCTATTCTGTTTGCATGCTGGAACTCGACCTCCCCTGCGTTCTAAGTACTCTTCTGTATCTTTTCCAAAAATGCATTTGAAATTATTATTGATTTTGTCATTTTGGCTTTAGGGTTATATTCATCTCACAGATCCAGCTATGTCCAACTCTACCCCATGAGAATTTTCAAAAACTAGAGCTAGAGAGACTGGTGTACAGATATTAGACTGACTAGTTAAAAAGACTGAAGCTGTGTTCTTTTCCCTTATGTAAGACAGCTTTAAATTGACTTCGTTTCCATTCCTCAAAATACAACTAAGGACAGCAGTATACTCTGGCTCAGTATTTCATGCTCAATTTAACTGCTATATTGCACTAAATGATGTGCAATAATGTAACCCTAAATGCAAATGATTTTGTGTTTGGTTAAAAAGAAATCTCTTTGTTGCCTTCTCCAAATAGAATTTTTTTATAGATTTTAATGAACAAGGAAAACCAAGCATTCCCATATGGTGAGAAAATTTCAAGGCATGTATTAAGAGAGAAATCTTACGTTACTCATCAAAATCCAATAGATGTGACAGGAGAAAAAAATTAAGCTATGAATATGGAACTCAAATAATTAGCAAATATGGAAAATAATCGATTACAGTGCTTGTAAAAGACTCAGCACAGGCTAAAAGAGAAAAATGTGCATTTCATATTTCAAGAGTAGACTATATTAAATTTCATTTGAAGCAAATGATTTATAGTTATAAACTTTCCAGGAAAATTAAAATAATACACACATACACTCCAAAATAAATGCAACATTATGATCAGAACTACTGAAGATGCTATCTCCTTCTGTCTAAGAGTGTAATGTTTTCTTACCACATGAAAGATTTTTAGGAACTTTCTCTGAATCTCAGAAAGTTCAACACTTAATCTTTTTCTGGACATTGCAGAGTAGCCTGCAGGCCTCTTCGAGCCATATTTGCTGTCAGTCCCACAGCCATCATTCTGGCAATCTAAAGATATAAAGTAGCCTAAAGATGTCCTGCAAATACTTCCCTTTCCCTGGATGAATGCCCTTCCCTGATGCAGTAGCCATTCTGGCAACCATATATCACCCTAAAATAAGCAAAATATATAAAATCTACAAACACAGGGCTGTTTTCTGGTACCCTGTTATTTTGTCCTTTGAATAGCCGGCAACAATTCTGGGAATTTGGCCGTGCAATTCCAGTGTCTCCCTGATCATTCAAAACTGAATGCAGGGCACGAAGATCGACATGTTGTGTAAGCACTGTAATAGCTGTACAGTTTAAAAATGCAGGAATGAAGCTTGCATGCAGTAAACAAAATACTCAGGTATTTATCTCTGCTGCATTTACCTTTCAATTAACATAATTAGAGAGAACCATGGCCATATGGCAAAACCACGGAACTAGGATTCATGAGCCATTTCTATGCTGTGTAGGTTCTTCTGCCACATTTGCCATGAGACTGTCTGAGCTCCTCCAGGATGAAACAAGGTGACAAGCATCTGTCACATATTTACTCTCTCAGCTTCTCTCCACAGAAATGTGTACAGTGTGGGAGGGAGAAGGATGGCTGTTTTATATACGTGTCTTGGAAAGGAAATTAATATGGTTTGCAAAGGACCTTATTCCTGTAAAAGTCATTGAACAGTTTGAGCCTGCCCCAGTAAAGTTCTGCCTCCTACCCAGGTGAACATTACTTTGTGCAGGAAGAGTCCTGTTGTGCTAGAAAAACCCAGCTATTGGCAGCAGTGTTATAAATCAGTAAATTTTGCTCAGTTTCTAAACTACTTTGTACTTGAAAGTGTATACCACCCGTAGCTGCGCATCACTGCCCATTAATGGGGGGGATATCACCTTCTAGGAAAGACAGATGTTTTTACCTTGTTACCTCTACCTGCTTCAGAAAATACAACAACGTCTTTTAGTTTGGATTCTACACCTGGTGCTTTCATTGAGAGGTCAAGCAAGACCCCTGATCTGGCTTAACTTCAAGTATAGCATTGAAATACCAATATCTTAGAGAAGCACTGAGACTTAACTCGTAACTGTTTGTAAAATGCTTACTGAGTGAAAGGTGCTATCTAAGTGTCTAAGAACTATTACTCAGTGCATGGAGAAATGTTTATTTTCCTACAGGATAAGGCTGTGTCAGGAAGTGGTATAGCATTAGTGAGTAAGACTCTAGAAAAAGGAACTGCATACCGTTACATTTATACATCTAATAAAGGCTGAATGTGACAAGTAAGAAAGGTCAGCACCCTTGAGGAAGTAGGACAGACAGACAGGGAGAGGTGGAAGTAGTTATTTTCACATTAAGGAAACACACTAAAATATTCATTGTCTTTATCTGCTGTCAAGGGATGTTTTTTGTGTAACAAAAATACCTTCAATCTTTTAAAGACATCACACAAATGCATCCAATTAAATTGCTATGTCCAGAAAGAAGGCACCCAAGTATTTTTTTATTACTGGAACTTTTCTACTCCTGCCATAAAAAAAACCCTAAAAGTTATTAATCTTTACAGCAATGCCTGATACTATTTCTTCCCACTATTATAATTACTTTAAACCCAGCACAGAAATACTCATGAGTTCTTTCATGTGGATCCTCATCTGGTGAGACTGAAGGCACAGAACGATTTTACAAAGGGGAACTGGGATGTAAAGCTGCTCTCTGAACACAGGAGAAAATTCACCCCAAGCAAAGGGCCAGAACAATGCGTACGTATCAGTTAAGACCCAGTTAAGCCTTAAAATAGGATTTAATTATTAATTTTATGATCCATTGGCTATGCACTGGTCTGGTCACAGTGCTGCTTTTCTTCTTTACCCTCAGCACCTTTCCAACAAAGATAGGACAACCAGATTGTAACACAAACTTCGGCAGCAGTACACTTTCTAATAACTCTGATCCTGAACCAGTTGCTTTCTCCAGTTGTATGATACAATGTCTAAAGCATCTTTGTCATTTGTATACTGTACTCGCATGCATCAACCACATGCTTTGCCTTTGCACCTAGTTCTTTTCAATTTAATGCTGTACTTTTGCGTTTTTCATTATTGCCCCCCCAATCAAAAAAAAAAAAAAAAAAAGGCAAAATTAGGTGTGATTTACCTTATTACAATTTTTAGAAACTTGGCAAAGAGCGCTGCTTGACATACTGTCCTTATCTGGCATTCCTAAAAAAAGAATACAGAAAATAAATATACAGTGTACATTCTTTAAGTAACAGTGGAGATATTTATCAATAGAATAGGGAAATGGAAGGTTCAACACTTTGATAACATACACATTAGTCTATGAATTTTTAAAGAGCAAACCAGATTTATTCAGACAAAAGTTTTCTCTCGTGAACATAAAAAAGACAAAAAGCTAACCTGTGTAAATACTACAAACAGCTTGCTAAACATAGTACTTTCTCACAACTTAATATTTGAAGTATGTATACAGGAATTATTTATATTTTTTCATTTAACACTGTCTGTGGTTTAGTACCTGGAAGTCAAATGTGACATTGAACTTGCACTAACTAGCATTGCTATGCTATGCTATGCTATTATTTCACAGATAGAACATACTGAACACATAACATATGAGACAAAATTTACAGATGCAATTGCTAGCAATCAGATATTGTCCTGGTTGGCATCCACATAATCCTCTGGCAGCAAAGTAAAAGTATCTTGATTTACAGAAGTGATAAGTTCCAAAGGCTGCCCTTGGATTCATTTCTGCAGCCCTATCCCACAGTTTGACAGGTTCTCATGAGCCAGAGACATACCCAAACTTATTTAGCTGTGTAACTAAGGTCAGAGAGCAGCATGTTTACTGCAGGCTGTCTGTCCAAGCACTATCCTAGGTTCCCAAGCAAGTTGTGTAGCCCATACTAACTAAAAAAAATAAGCCAGTTTGTTATATTTATTTTACTAGCAGGACTCACGGCCATGTTCCATGGAATTCATGTAACACCTAAAACCAATTAACTGTTACGTGACGTCATACAGCACGCTTTAGTCAACAGGCCTGGCTCATAGTGTAGAGTTGCTTACAGCTCTGTGTACACTTGTATCCAGTTGGGAATGCAGTTAGGCAAGTTCCAAGGTATTTCCTACTATTTGCATTATTAATATAATCATAATACTGAATTGAATTTAACATTTAAATTCCAGCACCCAAAACCAGAGGACTTTCATCTTCCCCTTTCTTTTCTTTTCTCTTTTTTCTAACATCTGATGTCTATTTTCTCATACTTACTGTCATTGTTGGAGCCAGTTTCCATAACACCATAAGGAGGAGTGAGAAGTCCAGACATATACTGTCGATATTTCTGAAAGACAGCGATGGCACATTCAGTCAGGTACAGATGTATAAAGCCATTCAACTGATGATGTGGTATTTACATTTGTGTGTCTGCTCCCTTGTGCTTCACATGCACACAAGCTGCCTGACGCAGTTAGATATGTCTTAACGCTACAAGGCCTGCTTTCTTCACTGGA
Source organism: Cariama cristata (assembly GCF_000690535.1). Lineage (NCBI taxonomy): Eukaryota > Metazoa > Chordata > Aves > Cariamiformes > Cariamidae > Cariama > Cariama cristata. The sequence continues at coordinate 71,259 of NW_009602916.1, read as the reverse complement.
GCACACTGCCTTTACATTATCAAAAGTTGTGCTAAAACAGTTCCCTCCTTCTTCTTCCTCAAAGCATGACTTTGAGGGTTCTAATAAATCAATATTGTACTTAGTTGTGTGATTTCCCATAAAGGCTGTTTTAAAGCTAATTTGAAATTACACTACGCAGTTGAACTCAAGCTAGAAAGCTACTTTATTGTAGGGATGGAGACAAGCCTGTTAACTAAGAATTCATGAGAATCATGTACAGCTACAATTTTGGTGTCAGATTTGAAATATACAGGATTTAGTGTGAAAACTCTAAACATTTACTTCCAACACACTAAGTTTGGTTTTCAGAAACTACAAGGTTATGAAACACACAAACTCAGCACCTCATGTTACGTATACACCCACACAAAAACTGTATTATCAGATGAAACTTTGTAACTATAAAAGTAATGTCCCTTCTACCACTGTAAACTACATAATTGTAACTCATGTCAGTAACTGGTATTTTTCTTCTGTGAATGCTGGTGACATGATCAATAAGGTTCAAAGCTTGGTCTAGGGCTTAGGAAATTCACAGAAGCTAAAAGATAACACCAAAGGAAAAAAACGTCCTTTTATCAAATACAAATCATTCAATGAATAAGTGACACATTTTTGTTTTCAATGATACTATATTACTGTCATGCTTAAGGGTAAACAATTATAATTCCCTTTTGAAACTGTCAGAAAATAGGCTTGTGCAACAGGGATGCTGATGATCAGCATAAATAAAATGTGTCATGCAGTCTTTAGGGTGTGCAGTGAGCTGAACGTGAACAACCAACCAGCTGAAATTCATGTAGGTTTCAACTAAGCACACACAATAATTGAGACAGAAATTTTCCCTCATAGTACAATTTTAATTTAAAAGTTTTATCCTTTGCTCTGTGGAGTTGTTTGTATGTGTTCAGTTTTAAAATGTTGTCTGTTGGATTTTAACAGATGCTTAAATTATCCTTTTAGCATTTCTTTTTCTTGGAAGTGGATATGAAAATGTCATCAAGTCTAGCACTAAAGACTGAATGTCTTGCATCCTAAATAATAACAAAAGCTACAAAGATTACATTAATCTTAATAATCCAAACCTATTTTTAGACAAGCCATTACATCCTAAAGCTCAGTAACATATTATTTAAATCTCACCCATAATCCAGCTGAAAACTCATAGGAGCAAAACTATGCTATAACCCTGGTCAATCACACAAAATAAAAGCTACTTCATTTGAGGATAAAACTCTTCTATTTTCTTTCCAAACCATTCCCTTTCCCATACTCTGCATCCAGTCCTATGCCTGGAACTCAGTGAGAGGAAGAACATGAGAAATAATTACCTTCTCAGTTTAAGTAGTAAATCACACACATAAAACAAGGGAAAAAATAATTTTGGTTGGCCAGATGAAAAAAGGAAAGCCTGTCACACGGGGCTGAAGTAACAATTTATTCAAACAGCAGATAAACATTTTGTTCTACCTTCTACTGAATTTGGTCTTGAAATGTGATTTAGAAATGGAAAATTGAAATGTTTCATTTGGAAACTGACAAAATCTAATTTTATAGGGCTTTTTTCTTTTGTTCTTCTCACTGTTCAGATGATATTCGTTTCTTTGTTCTGTTTTTCCCAAAATAGCATTTTCCCAGAAATATATTATTAGTCCACATTTAATCCACCTTGATAAGGAATTTGAATTGTAGGAAGGCAGTAATTTTCTCTTTTATTTCCTATACCACGTCCACAGTCATACACGGTATGGCAGTTTCCCTTCTGATTAATTCTCTAATATTTCCTGATTATTCTTCTCATGAAATGAAACATAGAACACACTCTATAATTTCCAAAAGATTTGGGGGCCTAGCTTAACAAAATACCTACAGGTAGAATAAGCCAGAATTGCATATAACACTTTAAAGGAGGCACCTAACCCCATTCAGCCACACCTCACACTCAGGAGGCCAAAGCCCACCAGGAACAAAAGGACAGACGGCCAAGGACGTCAGCTCTGTCATCTTCCACATGAAGGTCCCACCCTGCCATGGGATGAGTCTACTTAAGAGTCTGACACAGCAAGGCCAGTGAGCAGTCTTGCCTGTGAAGGAGTTCAGGCAGCATTACCAGAAGAGGCACTAATTCAAGACATGCTCTCAGAAAGCCCAGTTGTTCAGACTCCTCCAGGGGACCTCTGCATAAATGAAACTACCTTCTCTATCTGGATATGTGGAGCAAAGGCTGATATGACTGCCTACACATGGTCTCCCATGAAGATACCTCGATGGGGTGAGGGCTGACATAGGACATATAATTTACGCCTAAAATTGTGTCACCTCATCAGCCAAATTAAATGTCAAGGGACACTTATTTGTCAAGAAGTCAGGGAAACACTGTTTGCTGGGAAACCTAAGTGTGAAAGAAAGACCTAAGTAACTACATAAAGATTCACAGTATCAGACAGAGTAATGAAGTTCCAGGCATGAGATCTCTGAAAGCTGAGATAATGAGGAAAACACAATACTGACTGTGAGATCTATCTTGTTAGGGTAATGTCTGTAAATGAAAAGAAAATGCAATAAGTTAAATTGTACTCGTAGGTGGCATTTAAAATCATCCTGAAGATTAACAGACTAAATATTTATAAAGGGCTTTTGAAAATGTATTTCCACCGGTGGTATGAAGCCTGGAAAGGCTTTCCTTATGAAAGACAGCAATAGTTATCAAATCATCATAAGCTTGTTTATTACCAGAAGTCTTCCAGGTTCTGCAAATCCAACATGACAGCAGGTTTTAAAACTACACTCACTGACCTATTCATTCTGTCTTCAGATTTCTACCAATTTATAAACTCTATCATGCAACAGCTTAAAGATCAGACACTTCCTGCATCTAATCTGACAGCACAAGTAATAAAGACAGTATTTTTTCTTCGAATTACTGACCACCTTATATCCATGCAATGGTGAAAATTAACACGACCTTTTCAGCCGCTGCTATAGCCTAAAGCACAGAAGACTGCTGACAAGGAACAGTTTAGGACAGGAGAAAAGAAGGCAAGAGAATCATACACTTGCCTTACTGTGGAGGTGCTGCGGGTGAATTTTCATACCAACAGTTTTTAAGGCCACTAATTGTCAGGCTTTTCAGTGTGTTCCTTCGCACGTTCTTATTTAGACTTCATTTGCAGTTAGCTGTAGTTGGTCTCAGAGGTTTTCAAGACTACAATAGATTTTGTTTTACTCCATGAACATAATTCGGCATATTTTTATATGCTAATGTTTAGAAAGCCAATTACTATAATTCTAATGCAAGCTACCTCTAAATTCCTTACAAATTTTTCTAGCATACATAAGGTATACAAAATACATCTTTGTAGTAAGTCCCTTATCTTCTGCTGCAAGTACTGAAGAGCTAATACCTGTTTAAAGGGAAAGAAGGAGCAGAAGAGAGATCTATACAATGCAAACACTCCAAAACAAGCCAGGTAGTTGTGAAGAAAACAGATGAGCCTTTGTTGTCCATGTGCACTGCATAGCAAAAACACAGCACTCTAATGGGAAAGACTCAGGATTGATGAAAGGAAGACCTCCTGGGTATGAAGCTTTGCATGCAGGTTCCACAGCAGATACTCCCCCAAGTGCAGCAGTTCTCCAGTCAGCAAAGAATATCTGATGAGCTGTGTAATAGGGACCCAGATAGCAATGGTTTGTAGCACTACAGAGTCAAGTCAGGCTTCTGATGCTTCCCCACGCCAAGGTGAACCTACATGTGGCCACATAGTAGGAAGTGAGTGTCTTGTAACATTGGAGAACGTTTTGTAGACCAGAACAGGTACTTTGTTGAACACATGATCTCTCTCTTTCTCCTTCTCTTTCTCCCTCACTCACAACCTCAATCCACGGTGTCACTTTTGACCAGATGCACTTCTCCTGCCTCCTGTTCTGCCTACCACTGGCAGCAGAGGTGACAATGCAGAGACTGCATTACTTGCAAACTTGGGAGTAACACAATATAATTCATTTCAGTTATAGAAATCCTAGGCCAAGCATCAAGGTGCCCTTTCCACATGTGTTTTTCAAAACCTTGGGTAACATTTATTAGATGCTATTAGCTACCCATGCTATTAGATATTATTTAGACTATTACCTGAGTTCTGCAATCCTTGCGTACTAGCTGTCCATACTTCTGCAATGGTTTCTTTTAGGGAATATATGCTGTAGCTTGATAATGTGGGCCAGCTTCTCTATTTTCTTTTGACAATAAATAATTGATCACTGATGCTCTCAGTACAATGCTGTTCTTCCTCTAAGTTGGCTACACCAGTCATACCGTTTTGGCAGTGAACCACCTCCCTTGTGAGCATTACTCACAGGGGTGCGTCACTCCCATGATGCATTGTTTCTTCTTCTCTTTTTTCCAGAACAATAAGGAAAGATGTGAAAGAGCCCCTGAAGATCTCTGGACCCTCTTTTCACCCACCAAACCAAGCAGAGATCGCTGTCTCAAAGTCTGGAACTTTCCCTTTAGATCTGATGCTCCAACATTTGCTCTTCACTAAACTAACTGACAGGTAAAATCTCAGGTCATCTGCCTGCTATCTGTTAGCGTTTTCCAATAAAAAGTGCCTAATGTTCTTAAAGAATTTCACAAAAAAACCCTCCTTGATAATCATATTCACAGTTGTTTTTTACCCAAATCTTGTTACAAAGGGGAAACCAAACAACACACTTGCTATTGCCCAATAGTACGTGCTGAGACCCACAGAAGACTCTGGCATAATTCTGAATGCAGATACTGCCTTCTTAGTACATTTACAAATTAGTAAGCTTATTTCTTCTAAGCAAGATCAATCAGAAAATTTCCATACATTTCAGGTCAATGCCACCTAACTGGATGTCACAAAAAGGACCTGACGGATGGCTGTTTAACACTGGATAGTGAGTCACTGCCTGAAGTTGGTACCTCACTCTAGAATACCAAGTATCCTGTGTATTACTAAATACTTGCCTTCATCATTCACAGAATATATACACACACTGTCACTCACAGTATAGGTAGGAAAACAGAATCAAGGTATTTCGAAAGGAAAGGATAAAGACAAATTAGGAAAAATAATGCTACAATAGCAAAAACATGTCTTTATGTATTGTGAGAAATCAGAAAATAAACCATGGGAAAATCTTACCACTACTTACTAAACAGAGACTGTTTTGTATACATCAGTCTATCAAGTCACTAAAATGAGATAGACAAGGCCTGAAATAGCAGAAGTGAAGTACTATTTAGTCATATTTAGGTAAAATAAATACATGAAATGCCTGTACTGAAACTGCTGAATCCTGATCCCAGAATCAATACAGTTTATATAACAGCAGATGAATCTGCATCTTTTCCATCTATTTACGAATGTTTCTGCATGGCTCTTATCAACTATGCTTTAGATTTTATTTGATTTCTTTGTTTTGGAGGCATACATTTTTCTGTCACATTCCCACTTAAATCAATTTATCGTGCTTGAAAAGCTCTGTGTGCAGAATTTGCTTGATCACAGAATCCCCTTTATATTTATTTGAAAATAGAAATGCACCCAGGTCCCTGAAATCGTGCCAAATAGCAGACTTGGCTACCAGATAGAAACCCAAAGATAAGACTGCACTGCAAAAAATCAAACCCAAGGAAATTAGAGCATGAGCAGTGATTAAACAAATTACACAGCCTATTCTGCTCCATCTAATTTAAATATAGAAATGCCATCATGCAGCCCTCCAATTCTGTCTCCTAGAGGAATTCACTCAGGAAATGCAGTTGGGTGGAGACAGGACTTGGTTGGGAGGGATGGGAAAGATTGCATATACTTAAAAGAGGGCAAAGAAAATATATAAAGAAGAACAAATAGTCCATTTGATTTACACGTTTTCTTTTACTACACTTGTGTAACCATAGAATAGATAATATATTTATAGGGGAAAAAAAAAAAAAACAATTTAACTGCCTTTAAAGTGAGGTTCAAGTTTTCAAAAGTGGCTGAAAAAGAGCACTATACAATTCCACATTTACTTTTTCACAGTGATATCTGTGTTGAATTTGTTCACTTTAAAATAAGGTGACGATGACTGTCAGTGCTTCAAACTCAATACCAGATCAGAAAGTAGAGCTGTGCTCTCCTTTCTTCCCCTTTCATTATCACTTGTAGGAGAGAGGCAGTAAATCACACCTTAGCTGGAATTTTCTGAATGATGCAAGTGGCAGAACAGAACCTCACTCCTCTTCGAACTGTTCTGTGACGTTAACAATTGTAAATCTGCATCTTTATTAGCAAAGCCAGCAGATATGTCTCGAAAACAAAGAGTAGAACTACTAAGAAAAAGGTACTGTTTTAACATAATTTTTCTTACCACTACAGCCAACCTTTAAACCTCCATTGACAGCACTTAGATCAAGCAAAGTGTGGTATCATCTCATGGGTCATGCACAAGGGTAACCTGTTCCAAGAACAATTTCATAAAGGTCTGGGCACAAAACACTTCCTTTAACCCTCAGGCAGTCATACCTCCTATTTTCAGATACACTATTTTAATGAGGGGAGAAGCAAAGATGCGCTCTTTCAGGTGAGCTCAGTCTGGGTGCGCTATGCGAGAAGACAGTGTACGAGGAAGATCAGAGATAGGTAATACGAGACTTGCAAATATAGGATAAGGCTGGCTTTGTTCAGCTCCTCGCTTGGGCAGTTACGGGCTGCTTCCTATGCTATTTCTTCCATATAGTGTGTCTCCCTAACTGATCTTTAGCATTTTTCTGGAGCAGAGCTTCAGCTGAGACAAAAGGCCACCAGGAAGACATTTATGTTTGTAAAGTGCTTTGACAGAATGGTAAATTCTGTAATTGCAGCAACATACATGTCTTGTTTCTGATCACATATCTTAACCTGCAGAGCAAGCAAAAAGCAAGGATTGTATGTACTAGAGAAGTCAGTAATCAGCAAGAGCCTCTAAACCAAGTTATTGTTCCACCCTGAGATCACCACCTTGCAAATACAGAAAGCCTGATACAAATGACCAACATATCTTTGCATAATGTTATGAAAAAGGCTTCATCTGAAGAAATGTATGTGGAACTATGTATGTACCACCAAGACAGAGAAAAATTGCCAACGTCCCAGTGCAGGTTGTTCTCTGACAGTGGGCTGAAGTCATGCTTCTCTGTAGTGAAATTCTGTAAGGTCACCACAAGGTCTGTGCAGTACTAAAGTCCCAAAAATAGGTTTTAAGTACAACTTAAATGAGACATTTGCCTTATGTTGACACTGTGTGCAGCAGTGGCTTTATCCATTGTTCATAGTTTCTTTTCTTCCCCCCTTCTTATATTTTTTTACAAGGAGCTTTGAAACAAAAAAAAAGAAAAAGCAAAATGATGACCTGACCTGTAACTTTGCTTTTCATATTTACAACTTCTAAGCACAGAAGCATGTTGGTCTAGAAACTTTTCATCTGGAAGGAAACTCTGAGTTAAATATTAATTCCTCTACAATCAATATAAACCTCTTAATGAGTTCAGTGGGGTCAATAAAATGCCATGCTTTTGCTTCTCAGAGAAACAAGCACATATCAACTTCCAATACTCTTCTAATATCAAAGGCTTCCTTTTAATGGATAATTCCTCAAAGTGATTGTTTTACCCAGTTGTGCCTAACAATAATGAGGATATTTCATAAGTGTAAATAAGTAAACATACAAGGGAATTTCCCTTATAACATTAGCCTTTCTTAACGCTTTTAAAATATTTTGATTACAGTGTGAGCTGCTTTAAAAGCAGCTTGTGCAGCTCACTCAGTAACACTGCTGTGAAATCAAAACAAGTACAACACAAAATAAGAGGGGAAAACCTAAAGACAAACTAAATAATTATAATTCAGAAAGTATGATTGAACATAGTCTACTCCTTTTAGTGCATGGAAAAGAGTGTATTCTGACACAGAAAATCACTCACAGACTGATATCACTTAGCAGGACCCTAAAATACCTGGGCCTCCAACTCAGCCAGCAGTCAGTCCAATGACATCACTGGAATTATCCTGCCAGCATCAATTTCTCATGGGTCCAGCTGCTCAAATCCGGAGTCCCTTTCATGTACAATGTAGTACAATAAATGCTGCCTGTGGTACTTCCCCAGCAGAGTTCACAATAATATTTCAGCTATTTTGTAACACAGTGTTTAGTTATACCGCCTTATATCACATGCACAGTCCAACATCTCATGGCCCTCATGTCTGAAGCTCCCTATAGTGTCTTCTGATAGACTTGTACAACAGCATCTTATCTGAAGATATCAAAATGTATTGGATGACAACGACTGACTTTTATCAAACTGAAACGTAAACAATATTAATAATGGTGGTTCAGCTGTGCTGTAACATAGGGATTAGGTAAATGGCATTAACAATCTGCAATGCAATACCCTTATTTGGATGGGGCAGTTTTCAAGGTTTTTCCCTCTTGAGTCAGTGCAAATGACTTCCTCAAACAAAAGACATTTTATTTAGCTGCTAGTCCCTCACCAAGACTAAAAAAGCCCTCACACCAAATGCTGTTCTGTGATTCTAACCAAGAGCCTTGCTGTGGCTGTTTCTCACGCAATCCTTTCTTCATGGAAAAAGTAAAGTAACATTATTCATTTCACCTCAGCCCTAGAAACATTTTCAAATTTCATCATGAGAGGGGACAGTGAGGAATGGAGGCACAGAGGGATGGGAAAGAAGGAAGAAAGTCCCACTGGAAGTTAAACGTTAGAAAAGAAAGAAACGTTAACAAGAAATGGGAAGGAAGGAATCAAAAATGTTTTAGGGAGCAATAGGTGAAGGGTAGGAGGGGAGTGCAATACATAGCCTAAACAGACTCCTTCAATCCACGGAACAGATGAGATATCACAAGGAGTGGACAGACTTCAAGGAAGAGGGCACACTATAAGAAAAAAAGAACAAAAAGGAGACAATGTGGACTGGCTGTCAGATATGCCTAGTAAATGAACTCCCTCCTCTCTCTTGTTGCCACTGAAGAAGCAGTTCTACCTGTTGATGTCTTAGAAACAAGCAATTTCACAATAGACAGGAGCTAGGCTCCTTAAATCTGGCTGTCGTTGAGACAGTTTAGGCATAGAGATTCTGCAGATTGAGATGAAGAGCATAGAATGCAACAATTGGCCTCTGCCAATTTTCCAATCACAAGCTTAATCTCTATTTTCCATAGTGAAGCACTGTTTACATTTGTTATTTTTAATGTTGTGGCACCGGGATGTCAATTATAAGCACAATTAGAAGAAAACATGATAGAAAATGTGAGTTTTAAAGGATTAAAATAGTGTAAGCCAAGCAGAGTCTAAACTACTCTAAGATTCTGAGGGGTGACTTGTTTAAAGAAATAACAGAACATTCTCCCAGATTAATTCAGCTGCATAAAAATAATCCAAATCCTTTTGGTTACCATTTAAAAATCACCAAAATTGTATTTTTTTCCAATTTTGTTGAGCATCAAGCATGTAGCCTAGTTTGACGAGGTTGACACTTCAGTCTGGGCAGGAATTTTGCATTAAAAAGCCTTTGTTTTCTATTTATTTCTTTTTTTGATTGGGAGTTTCTTTCACTGTACAATATATAATCACAAAAATGGTCACCTTTATTTTCATTCCTCATTATCAGCCGCCTTCTCTCTATGATCTGTCATATTATCTATTATCAAGATTAAAACAGCATTTGAGATAAGTGGAAAAAATAGTAAAGAGATGTTAAGGCTGAACCTACACATGACCAAAATAGCAAAATGAAACAAGAGGAACGTGAAAAAAATTGAGACAACTCGCAAGATAACGAAGGGTAAAGTACTGAACTAAAACGAACTAATAATCTTCCCAGAAAAAGAAAGAAGCTGGAAGGAGAAGAGTACAACATCATATCAGTCTCCTCCTCAGTCCAACAGAGCCCTGAAATCAGTTTGACTGGTGTCCAACTTTGCAAAGTTTTACACACAAAATGACAGGTCAGATCCTGTCTCTCCCTCCTTCCATCCAGAAAGATGAGAACAAGAAGTTCACAGCTTTGGCATCCATCATAGGACCAACCTCCACACGCTGAAATGAAAATGCCTTAGGAAACACTCTCCCATCTGAAAGAATGATATTTGTTACATTCTTGCACTAAAACTATACCATCAAAAAGGGATGGAACTAATAAAGGAACTGAGCCAACACCATCCCAAACAGAGGTTTAACTAGACATAACCAGAATCAAAGAGACACAGTTATTACTATTAAGTTCATGTGGAAGGACTACACAAATGACGATGGTGGAAGACTGTAAACAATCAACTGTAAGAGAAAGAGGGTTGCTGAAGACTCACTGACAGACCATTAAACTTGGCCATATACTACGTATGTAACAACACAGCAGTTCTGTGAGGCAATTTGGCAAGCGAATTCCACATCTGAGGGGCAATGAGAAAAGCTGATTGCTGCACTAAGACTCCCCCAGAAACAATTTGCCAAACCCGAGCATCCAAAACCTGTACTGGCCTCTCAGGGGAGAGACAAGTTCTGTCAAACTGACTAAAGATGCTCTCAGTGAAACATTCATGGCACTTACTTTGCCATTCTGAAAGACCTGGCTTTTAAAAGTATATTCTAAAACTTGGTTTAAAAAATCATCTATTTGATAGCAAGCTCATAGGAAATGAATTAATTTTCTGAACTTCCATGTTTCCGTTCCACTTGGTCAAACAGACATTTCTTCTGGGTACCCCCCACCCCCCCCCATGGCTAAAAATAATTTCATTAGCATATTGAAATCTCAATCTACCCCACTAGATGGATAGGTCTAATACAGCCAGGACGTACAGTAGATCATTGATTTTGAAAGTAAAACATCTTTCTAGTCCATTGCTTTCAATTGTTCACTTCTTATATATCTCTGTATTTCCTGCTCCTTCTTTATGGAATCATGTTTTATTTGTTTGTTTAAAGGATGACAAAAAGGTACTAAAATAAATACATCAGGTTGTGCTGGGGAGGCCCCACCACCTGCTCCTCATGAACCCTGGCTGTTCTTGTTCTAAACCTATTGGAAATGATGCATTACAAGGGATAATACTTACAAAAAGCACACAGCAGTACTAGATAAATATCCTGGTTTTACCTGGAGAGAAAACTAAATTGGTTTTCAGTAGAGGAGGAAAAATAACATTGCACGATATTACTGCACTACAATTTTAAATCATTTCTGTAGATTATCAAATGAAGATAAATGGATTGTTTAAGACTCATATTGCATGAGTACGTTTTGAAAATTCAAAGAGACTCAACAAAAACATTACAAAATTCTTTTTAAAAGGCCTTGCTAGGTGGATGCAGTAAATAACCCTGGCTCTGGCTGTGCAGCGGCAGCTGAGAGGAAAGCGCATCTTGTCCACTCATCTTTCTGTCCATTTCTCTTACACTGAACCGTCCTTGATACTTTTCCCAACCTTCTCTTAAAGGCACAACCAAACAAACTGTAATTGTTTGCGTTATAATTGTGGCCACAATGTGCCAGACCTCCTGTATTCAACTGTGGGTACAAAGACCGTTCTGCTGGTCTGCTTTCCTAACAAAATGTAACCACTTTGCCTGGCAGGAAATTCCTCCCTTTTCTCCCTTCTTCCCAGTCACTTTTTTATTCCAGTGGAAAAATGTTAACCGAATTTGAGATATGGCTTAAATAAGGTCATAGAAGTTAAACAAAAATTAGTGATAGGAGAGAGGTCCCAAATACAGCGTCATTACTAAGGGAAAAGAGGGCAGCACTCTTTGTCAGACACTTCACTGGGTAACAGCCAGCTGACCAGTCTGTACACATACATCAGCTGGCTAATTCTCACAAGTATAACTCCAAACACCACATAACATTGTCTACCATCAGGTAGATACATCGTGGAAGTTATGGTAAGTATTGGTGGCAGGAAAGAGCAAAAATGGAAAGGAAATAAGCTTTTTCAGTCCTTCCACTCACAGAAAAACTTTTCAATCATTTTCATTGGCTGTGATTACATTTATATTCCAAACTTATTTTGCAACTTCAATTCTTATTATTAGCAATTCTTCTACGTGTTGTCATTATGACCACACACTGATGTCCTAAAGTCGCAATTCTTCAGGTTTTTGTGGACACCAATATTGAATGGGCTAAGCATCGAAACCAGGCAGCTCTGGCTTGGAATATATTGCTATTGCTTGCTGTTGCAGTGGTGAAAAATACACATGGCCATTCTTATGCACTCCTGATAGAAGAGAGGCAGGTTTTATTGAGAAGTAATCTGCTATACTTCACCCTTTTTCTGACAGCAAGAAGAACAATTAATTCTTGAAGCAAGTGTATTACTATACTGGGACGAGACTTTCAGTCCTTCTAGAAGACAAGACAAGGTCACTGGTAATACTACAGTTAAACACTTCTTAATCGAAGGGCTATCTAATTTGCAACGACCTACACTTCAGTCTATTTTTGTAGGGCTCTTTCTCTGTGGTGAGGCAAGACAGAGAAAGCTTGTTACTGTCACTTTGATACTGTGTATCCACTCACCGTTCAAAGAAATTCTTTATATAGAATATGCAGTAAAATCAGCTACAGCATGAGTCACACTGCAAGAGTCCATGCTTCTTGAGTGTTAAGAGGCACCAGAGGAATCAAATGACTTGCATATGAGAACAAGGCATTATCCACCAAGCCACAAGTGTAATTATAGAACAGCCTTTAAGAAAGGTTTCACTAACAGAGAGAAAAAGCTGCCTTCACATCTAAATCCACTTTACATAATTCTTCAGTTAACTTGCAACTCTAAAACCATATCAGAGACAAGTTTTGCAAACCATACTGTAATAAAAATCAAATACACTGGAAATTAAGCAAAAGTATTTTTTCCATACAATTTCTTTTTTTTTTTTTTACATGGTAACTGCTGTTTATCTGACCTGTCTTCCTTTGATAGTACCGAGGGGAATTCAGTGTTACAGAATAAGAAAGCTGTACACATATGCCCAACATACTTAACTGGCTAGTTTTCAATTTACAAGTATTCCTCTACATAATGCTAGCTGCTTGTTTAGGGAGCATCACAGAATGCAATTTTGGCATTATACTGTCTCTTCAGTTTCATAAACTTCAGATTTCTGTGAAAATCTTGAGATCTTTTACATAAGATATCCACTGTAATCTCTGTTTTATATAAGATTATTATTTGCATAACTCCTACAGAGTTGAAGTCCATTACATACATCTGTGTTGGAATGGATCCTCAGTTGATCTAAATTAACAGTTTCACTGGCTTCAGCAAAACTGATTTGTATTTGTTGATCTGTTCCAATAGCACTAATGATCATCCATTTCAGATAGGACAGCATACTGTCCACTAACTAGTACTGAAGACTAGAGCTCAGGAGATCTCTGCCACATTCCCAAGTATGTCCCTCACTCACCATAACTGAGACCTGAATCAAAACCAGTTCAAACTGGGAAATTTGAAGTCTGACTACTCTGTAGCCTTTAGGAGATTTTCTGTTCATTTCTGCAGTGGGAAATTTCATCCTTGAGAAGGGTCACGTGCAGACAACCTATGTTCCAGCTGTCCTGGTCTTCTTCTGTTCCCAGGCTCTGTTGCATTGCCTTACCAACAAGGAACACAGATGAGCACAGGACTTTAAAGGCCTCCACCACAGCCCTGATGTTAGAGAAGAATCGCGTAACATTTTCAGAAATTGTTTTCACCTCCAAACTTTAGGAAATCACAGTAGGTTCCAAAAGCAGTAATCAAAAGCTATATGAAATAGTTATGACGTACTCTTGCCACTGTCTTGAAAAACACCTGGTGGTTTTTTTCTCATGGCAAAATCACAAAGTCTTCACATCACTGGTATCACCTAAGTTTAGCAAACTTGACAGGTATTACAAAACTGACATGATTAGAAAGAGCAGCATAAACAGGCCTGCAGACTTACTGAATGACTGCACTGCCCAGTGAGTGTCAATAGTGTCAGCTTCAGATAGAGCTAATCCTTCCTTCAAACAGAGACAAGTGGGAAAATCCAGATGAGAAAAAAGTGCTAGTGTCTGAATAGGAAATCATTTGTCAACAACAGCATGGATCAAATCTGGCCTCTTAAAACCGAAAATTGCTACAAGCATCGAAAGGTGCAATTTTAATAAAGAAGTGAGCAAAATAGAGGAGATGTAAAATTAACTAAGATGCCAAGCAAGACCAACGCCACCAGCACAGGCCTACTGATTCACTCTGCCTCAAGACAGAAACTAAGGGTCTGATGCACTGATGTGTCACTCTGATTTCATGCCAGTGTGACTTTCTTCCAAGAGACATAAAACTCAAATATTGCTTATATATCAGATTAATTAGAGCAACAGAGATGTAATTCAGGAGACGCTTCCAGAGCATATACTAGTAGGAGAAGGAGATGATGGTGGCCAGAAAAGCTGTTTCAAGCTACTAGAAGATTGAAGGTAAAAGTGACAAGACTTTGGACTCAACTGACACTTTCTTTGTTGGCGCAGCAGTCCCAGTACAAAAGTCGATTGTCTTTTCTCTAACTTGCACAGAGCTACATTTTATCTAGATCTCTCACCATCACCCTAAACAGTACAAAGAACAGTAACACACATGCATATGAACTCCTAAAGTGGCTCTGTCTAGTAGAAAACACTACAAAGAGCCTGACCCAAATCAACTCTGAATTTATCAGTATATTTTAGAAGTTTCTGAAAGATGAAAGATGTATCCTCTTAGAACTCTAATTCTCAGTGTCACATGTTAGGCATTGCTTACTAATGAGAATACTATGTTTGATGTGTTCCTTTATGGATCTTTTCTCACATCTTACAGCAGAATGGTCAAACCTCTGCAGCTACAGCATCCAGAGGCCAGTTTTGTGGTGGCCCCTTGTCACGCAGCCCAGGCCACACTCTCTTCCTGCATGGACAGGTGGCAGAGTTCAGTCTGCAGACACTGAAACAGCCTGATGGGCAGCAGGAGGCACTTGGCTATTAGGCAGCAAGGTGGCCAAACAGCTGCTCCCCGGCACCTGACAGGAAAAAGCTGTAGGCCAAGTAGAAAGCACCTGCAGGCCAAGTGTGACCAGTTGGACACTGGGGTTATTCATGACAGACTCTTTAACTTGAACACTATAATCAGTGCCAACCCTGTGAACACAGCCCAGTGGAACGCTACTGAATGCACTGCTTAATATTTGTAAAACACTTCAAGATATGTAGATTAAGGATCCCATAGACTTGCTAACCAAAATAATATTACTCTGACATTGCATTCCTTCAGGAATAGACAGACAAACACTACAGTATGTAAGTGGGCTGATATCGCTTTAAATATAGATTGTTAGAACTCTCTTGAGATTCCCATCAGTGTCAGTAAATGTATGTACAAAGAACTACTCATTTGATTATCTTACAATACAAAACCCCATGCATATATCCACAATCATTATATATTCAGTACATTCCCTTTAATGTCAGTACATCAGCTGTGTTTCAGTTGAGATTTAGCATTCATTGTCACATTCAGGAAAGTTTTGTCTTGCCTTCTCATCTCCTATCCTTGATCTGTCTCTTTAAACTTGGCATTTCCAGCAACCTCTCCCAGCTAGGTTTTAAAAGTAGATTCTTCTCTCTGCTCAATAAGCAAGAGAACAGTATATAATTTCCTGTTTTATGTACAACATCTGGCACTGTAGAAAGAACCATTACAAATCTTACCAAGGCAGAAGAAAAAAAAATAGCTGAAAATCCTGCTGTATGGAAAACAGCTCTGCAGCACTAGCTATAAAACCTATTACGTATTAGATGAAAGGTTAGCAGATTTCCTGGCAGAATATAGTACAGTATGTGGGATTTGATTGCTGTATAGAAACAGAGCACTCAGAGAGAGAGGGCCTTCCATCAAACACTAAATGACGAACCTCAATCTGCTTTTCTCTGCACTAAATAAAAAATGTCAAGAGAAATCTGGCAGGAGTCTACACTTCCTAATGTTAATATTTTGAGTGATAGCCTACACAAAGCACCTGCATCAAAATAACCTTCCCTATTTAATTGGCAAACAAGCTGAGGGTACAAAATTTCCGAAAGCACCAGAATTACCTAAGCAACCATGCTACATTTACAGCAATGACTTAGGCATTTCAGAAGCTACGCAGCACTGACATTCAGTGACCCCAGGGACAGAATTCAAAGATACTTAAGCATTCAGAGACACAGTTACCTAAGTGCTGGCCCTCCTAACAATCCCACAAGAAGCATATAACAACTTCGGGCTTCCATGTGATGTTATAAACTCCTATCTTTATCAAGCCTCCAACTCCAGTAAGAGGATTCTTAAATGAAGATGAGCCTCTCTTCAAATACAGTCTTAAAAAGGGGAACCATGATTGAGAAGCTCACCTTTGCAATGACAGCATATGACAAGGGCATGCAACCGGTGGCTGGGACTGTGTCAGGAGTGATCTTACAGCAGCACTAGAAGCTTCACTCCATTGTCCAACGTGTTTCATTCAGTTGTCCAAGCAGAAAGCAGTCTGCCTGAATCAGGGGCCCTGTGAGGCAAGAAAAAAACGTTTCCCTGGTGCACACTGGTAGACATCTCTTCCTCACGGACTCTGGAGAGCACAAGCAGGATGAGAAGGCATTTGTCTTCCAGTGACTTTTAATTGCTTGAACTTTCCCTGTTAATAAAGCAATATTGCTTTCCAAACCCTTCCATAAAATTCTAGCTCTTCAGTTGTCTGTCAACACTCAACTGTCATATGCTCCTTGAAGAAGTAAACTCTTCAGGAAGAGTCTGGGAAGGAAGTACCTGAGATACTGTCACTGTCTGAAGCCAGAACTACTCCAGAAAGCCTAGATAATTGTCAGGTTGTTTTACAGGCCCTGTCTGCAAAAGCACTCCCTAACTAGAAACCAAATACCTACAAAAACCTGTCCTACACATTTGTGGAAATAATAGCCAAAATTAACTTGGAACATCACCACGCACTTATGTAAGGTCATGACATGATGTGTTTTTTTGTCAGTACCATTATTTATTGAAGAGGAATAAAGTGCTATTCATGAGCTAAAAGTCAATCCAATGGTTTATTCAAAATTAAAATGCTTTTTCTAAAGAGGATGTCTTTTCCAAAGGGGTAAGCGCTGGCCCAATTCTGTTTCCTTTAATGTCAGAGGCAGCTTCTGAAAACAGCAGCCCTAATTTGAACCATTACGCTGGCTGTTCAGGGCAACTCCAGTCTGGCAAGCCACCACTGTCTCCCCGGGAGATGAATATGGCTAAGGGTAAGCAAGCAAGCTGGCACAAAAACAGGAGCTTGGGCGCGTGGGTAACTAGGGATTGACAAGGCTCTCCTGGCTATCTGGAAAACCTTTTCCCATTATCAGTAAGTCGGGGGAAAGCTGGAGCAACTCTGTTAAAATAAACTACATTTCAGAAGTGTTCTGCACAGGGGATAGCCAGGACCATCAGTGAAAGACCAGTAGGAATTTTAATTACAATTCCATTATGACTAAAAAATTTCCTGTCCAGCAGCATTATAGGGACTATATATTCCTCCCAGCCCTCCATTCTGTTCAAATTCAGCATAATATAGCTGGAGTCTAAATATTCTGGTTAGATCAACAATTTAATCTACCATGTGCATTTTTTCCTGAATACAACTTCACTGAGCTATTGCTGTTTCACACCTTTACAGTTTAAATTACAAGGGTACATGATACATATAGCTGATATTGAGTTCAAATTGTTAATGTTAAAGAGAATGAGGTACTATTGCATATGTCTCATTACCAGGCCACATGACCAATCCTAGAAATTTCCAGGAGGAGTAACCCTACAAAGATGATGACAGACAGTCCATGGTGTTTGGGGCACTGCTACCCAACAGTAAGGTCAGGCCAGATTCAAGACCTTTCTGTGATGTTTCAAAATACATTTTGCAGATTGCTGGAAAACTCATTCCTGACTCTTCAGTGTCCCCTTAAGAGGCGACAGAAATCACCAATATTAGTAAAACGAAAGCTGCTGGCTAAAATCAGGGACTTCTAAGAGAGGAATGCACCTGGGATGAAACCACTGAGACTTTTATGTCAGCTATAGAAGTCATCACAGCTGCACCTTTTTTTAACCTTGAAACCATAAATAAAAGTTGTAACAAAACATTTTTTAAATGTTCTTTTTCCCCTAACAAAGTAAGGCCTACTTCAACAAAGATCTCAAATGCTAAGTTTTCATTCAGGTACAACTCTATCTAAGGTACTCTTCAAGGAGTTCAAGTCAGTAATGGATGTAGCTATTCAATACCACCCTCTTGCAACGCTCTTACATCCTCTTCCCTCCCTCCTGCAGTCTGTTCTTCATCAGCATCTAATTACCTACATTCCCAGCTTTAAAACTGTGTAGCAGACACTGATGACACTGAGTGGCAATGCATGATGTTACTCTGTCTATAAATCTCTTTTCTTGGAATTCCCTTTCTGAAGAAACAGTGCAAATCCAGATTACATCCAACCCCTTCACACATTCCCATGCAGCCCATGGCTGTTGGCCATGGTTCCACAATATAAAGCATTCAACACAACAATGGCCTATGCCCTGCAAGCCATTGGCTTCTCCTCCTGTGCCAAACATGTCATCTACTTGGCCAGCTCTGCAAAGGTTGGGGAGGGGGCCCTACTATGTACAGGGATCAGTGAACAGATTTTGGTCTTTAAGAAATCACTGCAGAGCCAAGAAAGAACAGCCAGAAAGGGGCAAGGCAAATCTTGAGACAATATTTGCTTTTTTGTAACATGAGAAAATAGCCACATTTTTCTGCACAAGATCAGTTAGACATTTACAAAAGTAACCAAAGCACACTATAAAACTCTAAAAAAGCAACAGAGTACTTGGTTTTGCTTTCTAATGTTACAATAAGTTGTTCTTACATCTTATATATAACATTTTAGCAGTCTTTCAATGGAAATGAAGAAGATGCACACACACGTACATACTGCATATATTCCACTCCATACTGTATTTCAGAGTATCTCAATGAAACAATTTAATTAACATTAGCCAGAAAAGAAAAATGTAACATGACGGTGATTCAAGATTTATTTGTAAAATCTTCCTTCTCATTAAAAATAATGGCCCTCTTTCCACTGAAAGAAAAGCTAAAACAACTGTTGACTCCTGTCCACCCTGAATTTGCACGCAATGTCTCATTGTCTCCAACTGTACAAAGATGAATACCCGGATTAATCAACCATTGCCAATTGTCTCTCTTCCAGATCATGGAGCATGTGAAAAAAAAAAAATCTCTTGACTGCAGCTGGCACCACTACTCCTTGGCCTGTCCACAGGGCAGGGAGAATCTAGGTACCAGAGGCTGCCTGCATATCTCACTTCTACCAAGCTTTCTGGTTTGACAGAGAGTACTTTGGAAATAAAAACAGCCCTTCAGGCTTTGTTCTTTCATTTTAAAATACTTCCTGCTGTTCTGTTTCTACTAAGAAGTCAGCAGCCAACTATCAAGAAAAGAAAATTAGTCAAAGAGCTTTGCAGGTCCCCCACACTAATCCAGCAACAGACATATTCAAAGAGACTGTTTCTGGATCCCTTTGTGACTTACCTTAGTTCTCATGACCTGTTACATTGGCTTACATTACTTATAGAAGCAGAGATACCAACATCAAACTCATACAGTTCATATAGGACAGTTTCTTCTCTTTACAAAGTGCTATCAAGACCCTCCAACTCAAAATTAAAATTAAACAGATTCAAGCGATGCTTCTTTCCTTGTCCTGATACCCCATTTCACTGTATTTTCGAGTAGACTGATACAGTGTTGAGAGTTCCACTAGTGTATTTAGGTAACTGTACAGTAAGTCTACCAAGTATTTTCTCTCTCTGTACTGACTGTCCTAGAATCTTCTGTAGAGAATATAATTGCATCTAAACATTTGGCTGTCCTTCGGATCCATCAGAGTATTAAAATGGACAGGTATTTGGTCTCCAAGCCCTTTCAAGAGCAGATTTTATCAGCAGCCTTTCACTGAAGTTCATAAAGAAAGCAGCAGGCAAACAGAAGCAGGCAAAAAGAATGGTGCAGTAGCTGCATGGGTCATACGTACAGATACCGCTAAGATAACCACAAACCTAACCTCCAGGCTTTGATGTGGGGCTGCCCAAGTCAGGACCTGGGGTTTTATCCCATGTTTTAGAGCATGTCCTCTTCCTCATTTCCAGAGAGGAAATTTAAACTGAATCTGTGGATGCATCTAGAGATTTAGTCATCTTCAGACTATCTCTAGGAATAATAGTAGTAATGAATTTATCTAAAAATCAAGTAACTCCTCACCCTCCCCTGCAATTCCCCCTGAAGCATTCACTGAATAATTTGCCAATTAAAAACTAGACAGTCCACAAGTTTCCTAGTCATTCATTTGCAAAAAGACACAGAGCACCCATTTTAATGCTGCAGTCACATTTTAATCAAATATTAATCCTTAGAGGTCTCTGAAGGGAGGAGATACGCTCTCTTTGACAAGCCCATTCTTAAAATAACTTTTTTGCTTTAACAGTTAACAGGTCAAATAAGAATGTATCAGGCAAGTCATGGATTAAATAGTACCTTCAACAAACAGGACTCAGCGACATCAAGCAAGAGTCAGAAGAAAGCACAAGCTGAGGGGGATGAGATAGTAATCGGGACATGCATTAACTTTTAAAGTTTGCCATTGTCCAATTGTTTTTGAATAGTGTGCATGACAGCGCAGGTCATCCACTGGAGCAGGCATATTCAGACTAGGGGCTACAAAAGCTCAATGCCTCCATGCAGCAGAAGTTCCATGAGGAAATGTGACTTGATCTAACTTTGGAACCTGGAAAAAAGACAAACATCAGGAAGGAAGTTTAAAAATACTTGGAAAGAAGTCCTTTCAAAGAAAAAGGAAACTCAAAACAGATAAATTCAAATAGCAGAAATAGCAGTAAGTCAGCATCAAACTGCTGTGACATGTCTCTTTGGAAACAGCTTATAACGATGGCTCATCCCTCTCTCGAACATTTTAGACAGGGAGCAGGAAGTCACTACTATCTTTGGATGGGTTTAGCCCAGTGGTTTCCAGTTGTCTGTGTGCGTACTGGTACTGCAGACCTCCATTTGTGTCCAACACACATTAAACTCAGCTGAGTTAGGTCTGCACGGAGCTCTACACACCCTCCCTTCAGTTTCAGACACTCCTATCTACAGAACAACCTTTGAAACAGAAGTTTTGAATACTCCAGCCCCCACAGATGATCAAAGCTAGATCTGCTACGAAAAAGACTCATAACAGAGGAAACTACTTTCAGCCTTCTGGGATAAAGACACAACCCCCTAATTTGACATGAATTTTTCAGTACTGTGCATACACTGCCAGCTAGCACAATCCCCTATGGGTTTCTGCCGAGCTGCTCAGGCCAATAGGGAGTACCTGATAAAGCCTCACTCACATCTTCATGGAAGATCAGGATCAGCTCAGTCAGCTCCCCTGATTCACCTGGTAAATACAGCCTCTAAGGGACTAGTTTGCTGAGTCAATTAATCATTGAACTTCTTCAGTTTTTAAAAGTTCTTGGGTCACAGAGAAATGAAATTAAGACCTTATTAACTAACTCCCAGTTGTAGGAAAGTAAATCCTCATTATGCACTAAAATGGTCTAATTTACATTACAATGATTCTCAGATGGATCAGTGGATGCATGTTTGCCTCACAATGACCCCAGAGGACAATGGTTTCCTCCCATACTCACTTGTTCTCCTCTCCTCTTCCTCCCTCCCACCTCTCTTTTTTTCTGACAGCTCTGTAAACAG
This sequence comes from Cariama cristata, assembly GCF_000690535.1. Classification (NCBI taxonomy): domain Eukaryota; kingdom Metazoa; phylum Chordata; class Aves; order Cariamiformes; family Cariamidae; genus Cariama; species Cariama cristata. The sequence goes on along the minus strand of NW_009602916.1, from coordinate 49,328 downwards.
TACAGAATTTATTTTGAGCCAGTGGAAAGGAGGAGAATGGGCAGTAAGCAAGGCAAAGAGGGTTACAACCACCTCCTTCCCTCATCTCTCCTCCTCCTGCACAGCAGCAAGCCAAACTAACAGTAAAGTCAGAGGAAGGGAAAGGAATGAGCATTTGAAAAACACTCATTCTGAAAAAGCTAGTTTTCAAGGAAGGGTGCTGTAATGTTAGAATTAGCAAACATAACTGAATGGAAAAGAATTCCAACTAGTCTTTCTAAAATGAAAGAACATTGGCTCTAGGCTCTTTTCGCTCTATGTGTATGAGATGGGCACAAGGGTCAATGAGATATCACATATAAATTTTTTTGGGAGGGAAATCCATGTATCAACCTTCTACCATACCGCCATTGCTAAATTTTAAGTACAACTTCTCTTATGAATATATTCTCTAAATTTCAGACCTTTTTAGTATATCAAAAGACAGCCTATCCCAAGCCTCCTCTTTTGCTCCAATACGCCCCAACACTCCGCTGTGATTGATTTTGAATTCATAAACTAAACAAGGCCCATCTGGATAAACAATGAGCAGACACAGCACTGTAGGAAGTGGTTATTTATCCTAAATCAACCCTCAAACAACCTCATACCCTCTTTCTTGGAATCAATGTAGTACTGGAATTTCACATTTCAGCAATACAATCTATGTCTTCACCACAAGTGCTAATTATAGAGAGCTCAGCTGCTGCTTCTCTTTTTAAAGCAGTTTACCATTGTTCTCATACAGTCTAGCATTGTTAACTCACCTATGTTTTCAGCTGAGTAAAGTATCCCACACTTCCCGATCTGAGTTGCTACGCAGTATTGCTGTATGGTCTCTCAGGGAATGTAGTAGTGAAGCCCATCTGTAGTCATAGTTCTGCATTGCCAAAGTTCTGCACAACCATGGTACAGTCAGTCTATTAATTTTCCCTCTGACATGTGCATGTCAGTACTAAATATCTGCATCTGTAAAACACTTTGGGATCCCTGACACAGAAGGACTCTATGTAAAGGTCAGATTAATAACTGTCTTCTTGAGCAAAAATATTTTAGGAGAATTTAAACAGACATGCAAGTCTACCCTTCTGGAAATTCTCACAGCTGCTGTTTGCTATCTAAACTCTGTGCTGCTTAGAGTCATGAGTGTTCACATGATCTCCTAAGCTGGGAGCTGGGGGCTGTCTCTTGCTCTCGACCTTTTTGCTCCTGCACTTTAAGATCTCCCCAGCAATGCTTTTATTGTGTCCAGCTGAGTACATGAGCATGCATGTAAAGGGCATGTGATGGCAGTTGCTTCTAAATAGTTTATAACTAGTCTGTCCTTTATTACCATTTCTTTGGGTATTGAAACAAATTCATTAAAATTTCAGGACTTTTTTAAAAAATGATCAAACCAAAAACGAAAATAAAGGCAACTTAGACCGCACTTTGCCATACACGGCAAGCACAGAGTAAAGGAACCCCATGATCAACTTTAATTTTCTCTAGATATGAAAATATGTATGCTAATTATCTTTAGAGAGTATTTGTATCAACTTTGCTTTCCCAGGACTCAATACACGGAGTATACCTCATATAGGCTATAATGTTTTCAAGATTTCTTTAAAGGCCAGGACAGAATGGAATACTAATAACATCGTTGCAGGCTTCCTGTGAGTAACAAAGCATTAACTCTCTACAAAGACATGAAGCTTACAAACTGAAACTCTGTCCAACACTATAGTGATGAGCATTTAGAAATATGAGCGATCATTGTAAGAATAACATAACCGATCATAGTCCATAGGTCAGTCAGCTTTCTATTTCTGTGTTGTAACAGGAACTGTGGCATCAGCATAGGGCATTACAGGGGGATTAATGACTAGCTGGAATTAATGGCCCTGGGCTATGCCTGAGGCAATCAGCTCCTCCCACCTACTCACTAATCCCAGGAGATGCTCTAGTGTCCTTTGGAGCATTAACATCCAGCTTTTTTATAAATTTTTTTCTGTGCAGGATTTTTGTGCTTAGATTATTTGGAGGACTTCATATACATATGTGAGTAAAAATACAGTGAATTAGGGAGACCATATTGTGGTGAAAACTATCAGTGCTTTCAAGACTACGTTTAATGGGAACAAATGTTCCCAGATAACAAAGAATGCAAGTGGGCTTGTATTTTCGATCACTTGCTCTCTGTATATTTGAAGCGAGAGCTATACTGCATTGACAGCTTTCTGTTAGTCTTCCAGTGCTCCGGCTCCCTCAGAAACTCTGTGCTTCACCCCTGCTCAACTTTCTTGTTTTGCAGTGCTCCACACCACTAGCACTACTATCACCACTGCTGTATAAATATCATAGAATCTTCTGGATATGTGCTAGGCACTTTCAAAACTGGTCATAATGCATGTACAGCAAAGATAATAACCATTTCAGTCATCATTGCCATGAAGTTAATAGCACACTAGAGATCTTAATTTAAAAAAAAAAAAAAAAAGTGATACTTCATATGTTACTTTAAACCCTGGCACAGTCTCTCCTTAGTTATGCCTTTTTTATTCCTCACTCAAAAAACTCCCTTTGCAAGCACTCACTGACTGCCTCTTGGCATAGACAGCAAATACATTACAGACTTTCAGCAGCTACATTTGCATAAAGTATTCACTGTTCTTCTCAGGTGAGTTCACCAAAACTGCAAACGACACTTCAAATCTGGGCCCTGGATACTCTCTTCCCCAGAAAAGCATTGCTCTGAAGAATAACCCATTTGACTGAGATGCAATTTGGAATGTTGCCATTCACCACAGCAGTAATTCTTGACATGACTAGCAACAAATGAAATTGAAATAGGTCTCTCTGACTGCTGAGCACTCTGTACTAACTCTCAGTAAGCTGAGCTCTACACTTACATTCAAATACTCTCTACTAACATACGGTCCACCCATAGAGTAAAGAACTCAGCAGTCAGAAACACTGTTATCACATGGTATAAAAAATAGGCTGTCTCATGCGTGTTTAAGCATCCAGCTTTCTTGCTCAGCTATCAACCACTCTTCGTCTAATTCTCTGTCAAATGTATGCAAGGGCTTTCCCATTGAAGCCTATGTAGTCTGTGCATACATACCTAGATTAAAGAGGACACAGTTTTGATTCCTGTAGCCAAACGTTGAAAATTTTCATCATTACATTTAATTTTTTTACGCTCCTGAAAAATCTAACCTGTGCTTGTGTGTTCCTTCAAAGACACAGATCCAGTACCAGAACATGGTACTGGCTGTTAACAGTTAATTGTATATGTAGCGATACAGCAAAAGTAGTAACAGACATAAACCAAAGATATTTGCCACCCAGTTGTTTCAGAATTGTCCATAGATTACTTTAATATTAAAGGCATAGATGTGTACTGAAGTATGTCCCCACTGCAAAATGGAGCTGGCAATTTTATCACAGCTTATCGTGGCCTGGGGAAATTATGCATTTGTGTGCAACTATCAGTTTTCCATAGCCTTTCACTATCTGCAGATTTTTTGTTGTAGTGATTGTGATATTACTGGGATGGTTAACTTCCTTCCCCTCAAAAACATATAAAAGCTGAAATGACAGAGTTTCTGGCAAGAGAATCTCTGGCAGAGGAAGCAAAGCAGGAAATGCAGCTCCTGATATAAAACAGCCCACTCTGTCTCGTCTGAGAGAAGGTTTGCTGCCTGGGCATTTCTCAAATCTCTGTGCTGAATGAAAAATTGCAAGGGTTTAAAACATCTGAAGCTTTCCTGTTATGAGAATTATGTGCTTTACAGATCATGATAAATCCTGACTAAAATATGAAAGTGTCAGTGTTTCAAACAGTTCCTCTCCTTCAGTGAGGCTACATTTACAATGCAATGAATTGTATTACAGGGTCCTTTTTCACTCGAACAGACTGAAAATATATGTATATATTGTATAGGCAGTGTTCAAGCACCAAACAAAAATGATGAGAGACACATCCCTGAAGGAATTACTCAGTCCCTCATGAATTTTCCTTGCATTATTTCTCACACTTTTCTTTCTGCCTCCTTTCTTCCTCCCACCACTCATCATCTGTCCAAGGAAAATAATGCCAGGTTATTCAATGGCCTTGCTGTCACAAGAAGTTTTTATGGTAAGTTGGTAAGCTGAGAAATGGGGTTTGTATGGACTTGTGGTGAAAAGTGCAACCTGAGACTCCACCCCTTCTGCTGGGAAGTTCAGCTGGAGTCACTGAGGAAACGCAAAACAGAGGCAGGAACATGGAGTTTTAAAAAGAGCACTGACAGCCTAGTACTGTGCCTGGAAACACGGAACAACCACCCGTACTGCTCCTCAGCTCAAACTGGAAATCTAATCAAGACATGGCCCAAGTGTAGTACGAAAAGTCACACTATACTTCTCTCATGGCCTTGGTCTCTGTCACCGATGCTAAAGCTGAATTCTACATTTTATCACTCACTCTTTGTTTCAGTGATTGCTCCCTCCATCTTTTAGTTATTTGTTTAGATTTTAAGTACATAAAAATCCTGGCATTGCCATTATGGGCTCTGAGCCATCTGAGCAATCTTCTTAAAATACACTAAGACATCATCCATATGGTTATCCAATATGTAACTATTTACTTTCCAGGATAATAACAGAGAGGTAACAAAAACTGTTAAAAGCTTTACAAAACTTCACGAGACATCGTCACCCTAATTAGGAGTGTATGATTTTCACTGAATAGCAGAGCTATAGACATCAGTCTGCATGATCCCCTTTTTGAACATATTTTCATTGTAAGTCTCCCTTAAACAAGACTGAAAGATCAGACGGGTGGTTGTCCTTAGAAGCCACCTGTTTGAGATCACTGTTGTGTGTGCCCCAGCAGAGTCTGATACCATGCAGTTCACTATGTTCTGGAAGAAATCCACAGAGACAGCATTTAGCAAGGCTGGGAAGACTATCTGAAAGCTAGACAGAGAGATACTAAGGAAGTTCCTTTCCAGGTATGATCTTCTTCCATAACAGCTTATAATTGTTAAATGGTTTTCAACACAGGTTCCAAGATTTGGTTAGAGAACCCAATCGAGGTATAAAATAGTTTGTTTTTCTTGTAAGCTGTAACTGGCACTATTTCTTTTATAGTCAACTTACACGTAAAATTCTCTTGTCCCTTCCAGAGTTTCACTGTTTCCCTAGAAGAAGATGATTCTTGGATGAGAGTTCACTTTCTTGAGACAGTTACCACGTGTATTCTCTTCACAGCATGTGCAACACTGTCCAAGGGCAAAGACATTTATCGCAATTTTCTAAGTGTACTTCAGGTGGTAACTGATGCTGTGAAAGTAGAAGTTGATCTGTGGCTACTTTATACACTGTAGCTTGTGAGTTAGCATTTTATGCGGGAAGTTGGTTGTGCTACAGAGTATTCCAGACACATTTCCGTGGATGGATTAGTGATTATTGAACTTGTTGAAGAAATCAATGAGCTCTTAGGCCTGCATGCATAAAGCAAGATGGGAGCTTTTCTCGTATACTTCAAAGATCTACAGTTCTTAAGTCTCTTGGCATAGTTGAGAAACGGTGTCTCCTTTTATCAGAAGTGACTAGAGCCCAGAAAGGACAAGGAGGAGCAGGAAGAAGCAAAGCCACATCACCCCTCGTCCTGGCCAGCAGAACTGATAAGCTTCAGGATGGCAACACAACGTATTCATTGCAGGAATACAGCAGTATAATCTCTCCTTTGGTATCACAGAACTTGAAGGGCTTCTCCTTAGGGCAATACAGTTTCCTTTTGCAACCAGCACAGAAATAGTAGAGGCCAGACTTTCAGCTTCAAGTGGAAGTTGCACTGGTTTGTAGACGAAAAAACTAGAAGAAATGCTATTTAATCAAAACAGGTTGAAGCGCTATGATTATATTCAGGTATTTTTTTCAGGATAGCCTTTTGTTTGTGTAAGTTACCACCATAGAACTCATGTTGCCTTAAGGTTTCAGGCCCTGCCTTGGTAACCTTGGTTAAGAGGAGCTTTTCCATTAAACTCAACAGGAGCAAGAATATTTTGTATGCAGTTTGCCTGAATATCGTAGGTATAAGCAAATTCAATATACTGAAATTGGCATCAGTGAGCCCCCTGCAGCTCTGAAAGTGCAGGGATTAGTATCCATTAGCACACTTTTCTCTAAAGTACAAGAAACTGTAATTAGCATAAATTTATTGACTAAAACTGAAGGTGGAAATGAAGACTAGGTTGGAGTCTAGTGAAAGAGATTACAGGTAACAGTGAAACACTCAGCATAATAAACAAATAAATTCAGAATTTCACTCTAGAGGAAGAGGAAACGTCTTGTTTTGACTAATGGAAACTGCATCCAAAACCAAATTCAGCCTATAAAAGGCACAATAGACTTTCATCTCTTCAACTAAAAAGAAAATTTAAAGAAGCAGTAAGCTAAGTCTAGTTTTGTCATATGCAATGCAATTCATTTAACATCTAATTTAAGTGTGACTGCATTATGGAACTTCACAGAAACACACAGAAGAAATACTCATTTTAAGAACAATATGAACACAACTGTAGACTATCTTAGCAGACATAGCACTTCTGTTCAAAACAACTTTGCTAGGAGTCTTTTCAAATTGTATCCAGTTACAAGAAAAGGAAAACTACTTACTTGTTTCATTATCTTTGTAAACCAGAATAATCTCCTGGTGTTCCAATGAACACAGATCACAAAAAAAGGAAGCTTTTATTTTACCAACAGAAGCCCAACTCCATTAAGAGGAGCCAGATTGATTATATTATTGTGTCACATGTGAAAGGAGAATATTTCACAGAATAAAAATACAGGAATCTTTGCCATGGAGTTTACAACTTAATACCACATTGGGTACATTAGAACAGAAGTAACAAGGTTAAAGAAATCACCAATCCTCTTTGCTTCCTGTTGCTGTACAGCTTTCCTCTCTTTTTGCGTTTATTATTTTGTAAGTCAGTCAGACTGTTAAAGCCATGGGTTCCCAATGGGACCTCAGCTTCAGGGGCTGAGTACAACTGAGAGCCTGTGTGTTCATGCATATGCATATTTTGTACAAAAATAAACTCCCCACTTCGTCCAAGTTTCATCTGCCAGTTGGCCAGGTTGATTATTTATTCTCTTGGGAAGAATGAGCATCCTTTTTTGCCATAAAGCCTTACCTTCCCCTTTCTCTATTCCCATCTATCATTCTTGTAGTGAAGTTGCAACTACCAACAGATAAACCTTAACTTTTGTTTCAGTTAAGACCCACACAAAACATCTGAGCCTCAAGACCTGAAACTGGCCCACATTCTGAGTATTTTAGCTCTGTGAAGGGGGCCAATAGTCATACAACTATCCCTACATTTTTCAATTGCAACAAAAATAAACCATTTATAGACTAAATACATGCAGGCTACTTCTGTTTCTAAGCCTCCTGTTACTGTATTTGGCCATAGCTTCAACACTATAAAATAAATGGGATGTTCTTCTGTATCTTTATACTTAGTTTATCAAGTTCCTACCACTGAAGCATCCCTCACTCCTCCTTTTTCATATTTCATAAATTTGTTTGCTTGAAGCCCCCATCTT
>NW_009602916.1:0-41566 GCF_000690535.1 Cariama cristata | reverse complement strand
CCTAAAGCCACAAGAGAGAGCCTGAGATTCCACATCAATAGCTTTTACATTTTTTCTCTTTGAACACAGCATCACCTTAACATCTGAACAGTAAATTCCACCTTTCATTTTTATTTTCTCATGCATTATTTAAACATGTTGCTCTGAATTCTACAATTAGGGTATTCCTGGGTAGCTACAATCAACATCTTTATAGTCTGATACAGAAGGAAATGTGGGCTATCCAGGATAGTTTCACACATTTGTTTGCTGCATAGTAGCCTCAATTTAAATATGATAATCTAATTTAGTAAAATATTAACTGAAATCAGATTTACTGCAAAAACTTTTAAAATTTAATTTTCAGACTAGCAATCAATGCTTATTCAGTTTCCATCTTATCCCTGCCTTCCTTTTTTGCAGATGCTTAAGTGAATTAAACAATTGCACAAATTTTTAAAATTGTAGGAAAAACACCATCTGCACCTAATTCAGCAATAAAAAGGTCCAGAGAAATCACTCTTTATGAGCATTTTTCTTAACAGAAAGAATAAAAAAATGCAAAAATTCTCATGGTAGAAGTAATATATATGTATTTGTGGCATTCTACCTTTCAAATCATTTTGAAACATAAGAAGAGAGAAATGAAGAAGAGAGATCTCACTATCATCTCACCCAAAACCTTACTCAATTTCTGAGATATGACAGGATTAAATATTAAAACATCTTCAAAGAAAGAACTATGTTGAGACACACAGTAATAAAGCCCATTATTATTCACAGACAGAAACAGTATCAAACTATTATCTGCTTAGTATTAGACTTTGCTCCATTATATTTCCCCTAAATCTATGCAAAATGAAAACATAATCTTGTAAACAACAATAATTGCAACAGAAGGAAACAAAAAATAAAGAAATCTTAAACTTACATTGATGTGTTATTATAGGTCCTGCACAGCAAGTAGCCCTAAGGGTACATTTTAGGTTTTTTATCCATGCTCCGTTCTTGTTGCTGATGTGACCACTTAGGCACATGGTCAAGTTGCAATCAGCTTCTCTCTTAGTGATGTACGAGAGCTGTGCTTCTGCAGCAGATTAGCACTAATGTTTCTGCATCCTACCTTCCTTTAGCGGTAGACTCTGCATTATCATTGGCAATCCGAATTAAAGAGCCAGTGAATGTAGCATAGTTGTTTTTTTTTCTAAAACCATTGCAAAGCAGGTAGTCTCACACAAATACCATGTTTGTATCCACTGAGTCTCTCTTTTAGTATCTGTGGCAAGAACAGTAGTCAGAGATACAGAAGAATGGTTCCAGTAAGTCTGCTATAGTCTTCTTGTGATTTATTCTGTTAAAGGAATATTCTCCTACGCAGATGGCTCTAGGCAAGAGACAGCTGTAATACACCAACATTTCAGCCAAAAACATGGGATTTTCACTTTTAACACAAAGGTACTACATGCATGCAGTGAAATTCTAGTTTATCCCAAAGAGGTGGACAATGTGAAATTAATTAAAGCATACAGGGCTTATGAAAAAAAGCAAGTTAAGTACCTTATATGTTAAAGGTATTTCACATAAAAACTCATTTGGTTAAAAATTATGTCAGTGCCTTACAGTGTATGTGTTCATTATGAATTCTCTCTTCTCTTCTTAGGATTGACATATTTTACACTACAAGATTGTCAAATTCAGCTATTAGAAGTATTACAAAGAACCTCACTGAACCTTGTTACTATTTTGACTTTCCAGTAAGCAAGTAGTATTTTAGCAGTAAAATGCAATTGTTAATGCATAATCTTTTCTACTGAAGACACCATGAGACACAACTGTTTAAATTTTCATTAGGACTTTGAAAAATATTTAGGAAAAAATGGATGTCTCAGACCATCTAGTCTTGAAAATGCGAACATTCTGACAAGTTTGCTCATTGTCAAAATGACTCACATCACTGCTGTTCCTACCTGCTACCCTTTCTGATCACAGAAGATAAGTATTCTTCTCTGTTTTTAAGAAATAAATGCCAAACCTGAATATTAAACAAGAAATATGTGCTGTTTAAACATTAGTAATATTTGAATAGCAGAAAAATTTCAGCTACTCATAAAGACCTATTCTCTGTCTATTATCAACATTCATTTTAGAAAAACATTACATGGAGTGTCTTATCCTAAACAAGAAACCAGGAAAGAAAGAAAGAAGGAAATAGAATTAACTCATTACTTTATAATAAACCCTAAAACAAAGAGGGGCTATTTTTGCTCTAATGTGAAAGTCTGCTGTGGCAAAATGTGGCAACAGCCATTTCAAAGTGCTCTCTGGATTTTCCATATACTTATTTTTACACCTGCCACAGGAGCACAGCAACCTCGGGGACAGAATGTAACAAAGACCTAAGCATGCTCATTAGCACAAATCATTACAAAGGCGGGTTTAGGTCTAGGTGTGGGACCGCACATGACTTCTTCAAGCTTCCCCAGCCTTCCTCCTCTTTTTGTGTGTTATTGATAAGGAATGAAAACAAGTGACCACTGAAGGACATCCAGAAGCCAGAGCGAGAATCTCCTGAGGAAAGGTGCCTGAAAAAAGAGTTTCAAAGCATCCCCAATGCTGAGCTGCCAGCAGCTGGCTAAACAGAAACACTGAGGAGCTGATGTACCTTCAACCTCATGCCCTCCCAGCCTTCAGGCAGCTCGCTGCAAATGTTGAGTAAGCATCTTATATTTTGAACTCGAGAAGTCTCTCTGAATGATAGGTGCCTACCACCACACATTCAAAGAACTGAAGGTCTCCAGTTCAAGAAAGATGGAGGGGGGTTGCTGCAAATCCTCCTCAGGACCGGGACTCACCCAAAGAGCAGTAATTCTACCTTCAGCTGCCTTCTCTGGGGAATGAGATTCAAATTTCCAAGTCTCATGCCTCAGGACAGTGTCCTAAAGAAATAGCTCTACTCTGCTAGCAGTGCTCCAGCTAGGAGCGCTCCTCCCCTTCTGTGGAGAAACGCGCTACAGACCAAAAAAGAATTAAAGATTCACTACATCAGAGAGGGGACAGAACTATGCCGACCTTCCCAGCAGGCTTCCACCAATAAAAAGGAGCGTGATGTAGATGTGGCAAACAAAAGTGAGAAGTGGTGTCAGTTCTAAAGGCAGTATCAGTTGTAAGGACAATTTTTCACTAAGAACTGAAACAAAATTTGGACCCCATGGTTTCATGCAGGTCTTTGCTGTAGTAGGAAAAAGGTATTTAGTCAAAATACTGAAATCAGATGTAGAAACAGCATTGGAGCTGCTATTGCAGGTACATACAGAAAATTACTCCAAAAAAAGAATTCAGCTCCATTTTAAACATACGATTTTTTTTGCCCCCAGACTCCCATTAGAAGTTTGTTTTGGAACCTCACTGCTGGGATGATTAGAAAGAAACTTCTAATGTACACTCAAGCTGCATTAGTACCCACGGGCTCCTGAGCAACACTGTCCTTTAACAGTTTATTTCCCCTGAACGGTAGTCTTCTGTATTTATAGACAGAAATCATATACCCTATCAGCTTTCACAGCAACAGACTAACCATGATATGCTATTTTAGTCTTATCGTATAAAATAGATGCCCCATCTCCCTTACCACGGTAGTCCTTCTCTGCACCTATCCCAGTTTGAGTTCACCTCTTCTAAACGTGGGTGAGCAGAACCATATATACTATGTTCCACCCAAGGTCTTACCGCAGAATTTATTTTAGCAGACCAAACAAACTGTGATTTTAATACATGGCTGCAATAAAATTTAAACATCTTACCATCTGACCTCCAGCATCTAAAAACTACAACAGCTTTAGCCGTGATGGAATTCTGACATACACCAACTGGGACATGTTATGTATTTTCTCTGCTACACTACATGAGCCCATGAAGTAAGAATCAATATCAATCTGCATTGACTTATGTCAAGCAAAAATATGAATATAACATTACTGCTGGCCCACTTGCTTAACTCCTAATTATTTACTGATACAACATGTTGGTTTGATGACATAATTTCCAGTTTTCTCAACAAAGTTGGTTCTATATCTGTTCAGCAGGGAGAAGAAGGAATAGCCAGCATATCACTGTTTGCCACTAAAAAGCATCATCTGTCCTTCCTAAGCCCCAGTGGTTTGCTTAAGTGTTACACTCAAGCTATGCAAATGACACACTAATACTTCAAACATGCAAATGGATTATATGTATTTCTACAGGAAATTACTCAAGGCAATTGAGAGCATAAAGTCAAACAAATTATCATCTATAATTGAAAACATGCAAGTAACTTTTAATTAAACATGACTTCTCTGCTGAAAAAAACACATTAAAACCTTACTAAAAGGGAAGAGAGCTAATCGGGGGAAAAAAGGAATGAACCAAATGTTTTGTAAAGAGGGTGTTGCTCAGAAATAAAATTATTTAAAAAGCACACTTTTAAACATATTTCTCATTTATTCTTGAATCCAAGCCCACTTCAATTTCAAGCGAATAAATACATGCAGGTAAAAAAAAATTAAGGTTCTCAAAACTACAGATAAGATATCAGAGTGCTTAATTATGCAAGCAACTGATTTTAAAACGTCAAATACTAGATTGAGCCAGGCAGGAAGCATTTTGGAGGTTAAATGATCAATAAGATTATTCTTTGGGAGGTATCTAAAACCTAGGAAAAACTACACACAAAAAAGAAACAACCCACAGAATTTTTAAGCCACAGTCAGAGTCCCATCACAGAAAGGGCACCTAGCTGCTTGTGCTGAGGCCCAAGAAAGCATAGTAAAGGGCAATCTCTCTGGCTGAGAGTCTGTGTGTTCAAATAAGTGTTGCATATGATACATCTGGATGTTTATAGCTTTTCAAACCATTCAACAATCATCAAAAAGCTTTCAGAAAACAAGTATATACTACCTTCTTACTTTGCATAGGGAGAAAACAAGAGGGTAAAATTAAATGCCTTGATCAAAATTGCAAAAAGACTTATGATTATCATGAGATACGTTTATATGACCTGTCTTTTTGCAACTAGAAATCACAATAGCTGCATAGCAGAGCTGGCACATCTTACGCTTTCCACAAGGAAAAGCACAGGAATTTACTGGTAGTCTGTCTAATCAGCGACAGCCCATTCCTCCCATGGAGCACTGCCATGACATGGAAAACTTAAGGGAATATACTACAAGTTTCAAAAGGCCAAGTCAGAGCTTGCCCTACATTTTAACCTTGGTCAGCAAATTATCCTAGGGATAATACAATTTATGCCAGCAAAAGCTCTTTTGCAACTATTCCTTATACCAGTCCTCCATTAGACTAACTACACCACACAAAATCCCACACAAAACCTAACACTATGACATTTGCCCCACAACCCTGCCAGCAAAATTTTAGTATAGACCTGGCTTTAACGAACAGAAGACCAAATAATCAATAAAGTTTAGGGAAAATAAATCAGTAGGAACACTTTAACCCCAGGTATCCAGTTTACATTTCAAGGTTCTCTCTGCAGGAAAAACAGCAGGGAAAATCAAGAAAAACACTACAAGAAAAACAGGGACCTTTCTTTCAAAATAAAAGTTGAGACGAGATTTGAAATAGAGATCCCTGAAAAATCAGGGGAGTCTACTAGCTGCAAACTGCACAGGCCACAATGTGGGCTATGTAAGCAGTAAGGATCAAGTCAGAAGAAAATAGAAGAGATTATATGCTGTCCCCTAGGCTACAGAACCCACTTGCCAAACAACAGTGTACTGCGAATCACTGGAAAAAGTTGAACAGATAGAAAGCAGAAGGCTACACCTTATCCTTCTGAATAGCTAACAATCAGTCTCATGTTTTTCCTTAGAACAACAGTGTTACAATGAAGTTGAATTTCTCACTTTTCTCAAAATAGCCCTATATGTCTGCTTGCATTTTAGTGTCAGTTTTGTGAAACATCCTTTTCCACCTCCCACATCAGATCAGACTACAGGTTGAAGATGAAATAAAGGAGGACTGTTACAAACTGTCTTACTGCACAGCAACATAATAAGTGTTTTATGCCTGGCTTTCCCTCAAAGAATCTTTGGCATGCTGAATCTATCATTAAATGTATATTTAATAACCAAGAGAGGTAAATTTAGCTTTAAAGCCTTCAAACCCAGCCAGACAAAACAGCTTCCTCAATTGAGAATGGTGCATCTGCCCAATGGACAGACAGGGCCTCACAAAAAGATGTCAAGTTTCAGAAAGTACATCTGTAAAGGCCATTGTAAGACACATTTTAGACCACACTTAGAAAAACGTTAGAGAAGGTCAAAACCCAACTTGGGTGAAGAGAACAGGGAAAAATTGTTTTGGCAAATGTAGACAACTACCTGTCACGGTTTAACCCATGTGGTTTAACCCCAGCCGGCAACACGTGGATGGTGTAATTTACACCACCACTAACCACTTTTGTTCAGACCAGGCTGTATCTGGTACCATGTACTGAGGTACCTTACAATTAACATAAAATCAAAAATGCTTGGAAAGTTGGATGCTTTAACATGAGGGTTGCTTGTTTTTTTGCTTTTAATCACTAAAGTAGTGGAAGAAAGGAATGCAGTAGCTGTCACATATTGGGTATCAGTAAAATATTTACTAGTCATAGCTCATCTTAAAAAAAACCTGAAAATGCCTTGGGTAGAAGCACTGTCATGCAAATTAACAATTGGCTAAATGACGGTAAACAAAAGATAACGAAACACGGCAACACATAAAAAGCAGGTGTCTAAAGAAGTACTGAAGAGCTGGGTTCTGATTTCTTTTTTTTAATTCATAATCTCAAAGGGAGAATACACAACATGATAACATACTATGAAAACACTAGAGAAGGAAAAGATAAAAACACTGGACAAACAATAAATATAATACATAAGTCTCCAGGGATTTATCAATGCTGAGGAAAAGATCCATTTGGAAAAATTCTATAGAGACATCATTTACACAGAGCTAGTGAGTGAGCAAGGTCTAGGAAGCAATAATCCTGAACATAGTTGGAGTATACAGCACACCTCCCACTGTCATAATTTCTAGCTCTGTATAGATATTTATTTAAGTTTAACGACAATGGCAGTCTTTCTTAATGCAATAGCAAAATGCTGTTACCTCAACAATTATCAAATTCCAGTATGTAAAACTAACAGTAAACATCACATTAGGTATGTTCCAGATATACACGAAAGACAGTGTCATATAGTTTTGTGTTCCAGAGAGCTCATACAAAGAAGTATGATGGCATTTCAGGAAAATTAAGAACAGTTATGTGATTATTTTTTTTTAAGTTATGACAAAACATAGACATGACCACACTGTGCAAATACTGAAGGATATAAATACTACGGACAGATAGAAATCATCCGAGGGGCATGAAAGCAGTACAGACAAGAACCAAAGAATGAGCTCTGAAAACAATTTTGGAGGAGCAATCAGAATACATTTGTTAGTAGCACGTGATGCGCTTGGCTGTGGAATGTTTCTGCAAAAGCGGCACCCATTCACAAGCCATTTGGCATGGATACTTAAAATGTGCAAAGACAAAACTTTAGAGAGCATACAATATGGACCAATAGCCCTCTGGAGGGGAGATGGAGAGACTGAATGAATGAGAGAAGTTGAAATAAAGATCTCATTAAATACAGACATCATTTTAGTTCCAAAAGAAGGGACAGAAACAGTCCTACTCTTCAAGATTGATGAGAAGGAAGCATGACAGGTTTTTATTTATGCAGTATGCTATGCTGTTACATTCCATTTTTACAATATAAACAGTTTATCAAGGGCTCTTCTACAAGCTTCTCTGAAATAGCAGGTATTGGTCAGAGCAAGAGGCAGAATACATAATATGTGGAGCCTTTTGCCACAGGCACGGCAAATTCTACTGTCCATTACTGCAATGAAATTAGTATAATCAAACAGGTTTGGCTTAAGAGTATCATGCCTTTCTACACACTGTTAACTAGAGCAAACACAACTTAATGGAACTCCACCATCTTGTTTTAAGATTCCAAATATTTAATCCATGCTGCTGCTCTCTCACTATGCTGAGTATCTAACAAAATAAGAGTATCTTCCCCCCACTTCTCTTATGCAGCATTGCGATTAATGCCTGATGTAAATAGATGAGCACTGCTGTGGCAGTAAAAATGCCAAGATAAGGGTCCCACTAGGGAAGGCAGCACATTCATAACCACTAATGCAGCACATACCCTGCTTACAGTTTGAAAATTAAACTAGCAACATTAAGAGATTTTCCTTTCTACAGTACCAAAACTTCCATATGTGTTTCTATTTATTTTCATCATGCTGAGCAATCTGATTTTGGGGACAGTCACATGGGAATCTCTTACAGCAAATTCTACTCACACAAAGCAAGCCATTCAAAAATGTTCATTTAAAAAGAACACACCTAATACAAAGACAGCATTCATTATTACTTTAACAGCTTCCAAAGTAAGAGTTGCTTTTTCCTTCTCTATAAAGCTCTTTAGCATATTAAATTAATAATTTTCATTTTTGCATGTGGCAACAGCATTATCAGATAACAAAGATATGCATATGCAGACTGAAATAGAGAAGAGGATGTTTTAGCAGTAAAGGTATACTTAAAAGAAAAAAACAACAGAAATGCTAATTAGCAAGGACAGAAGAAACATGCCAAATCTTTGCATTAGCTGGGCACAAGGAAGAATAGTTAATCACAGTCAAGAATCTATTTATTTCTAGACATTTGATATTATTTTTACATATACATACTACCATAAAGGGTGAACTTTGCCATTGTTCTCCCTCGGGGGAGCAGGCAGACATAAAGTACTTCTCCATCTCCCTGCAAAAGCTACTTGCAACAGAACAGCATCACAAGGGGTTTGTTTTATGGGTCTACTGTTTTCTCACACATTAAAAAGCATAAAATTCATACTAGTAGTATGAATTATTTCATTAAATAAGGAGGGAAAATATAACTCATGGTCTGCTTCTGGATATCACAACATTCATTACATTGTATTCAATATAGATTAACACAATTCTTACCCAAAGACATTGGCCAGTTAATGGATACCAGGAAAGGTAATTCACCTACCATTCTGTAATGATACTTGGATTAACAGCATGGATGCCCATGCAAAATCAGTCCTTTAGAGAATTCTTACAGTATTAAAATCTGTGTTCCTACCATTGCTAGGGCTTAAAGCATTTCCAGGATTTCCTATGCCTCACACCTTTACACAATTTTAGAGTACAAAGTTGACAACAACCCATTCAAGCATCAGTTATTGTGGGCTGACTGGTAGCATGCATCATTTTCTGAAGTCATATCAACTAATTCTTCAGAAAGGTTAAAAGGCAGAAAAATCCACATTGCGAAAACTGGAAAAGTCTGTCTCTGAGAATAAAATGACACAAAGTACATTTTGTATATGAGATCAGATGAAAGTAACACCCTTTATAAGGCAACTCCATATGGCAGATGTATGTAAATATATCAGACAGAAACAACCTGCAAAGATGAGAGTTGTGATGTGAACTTCTGTTGTAATCTCAAAGCATACAATCTTTCAACCATACCACAGCAACAGCATAGGTAAATGCCACAGCTATTACACGCTCAGATTGAAGTGCAGCTCTTCTTTGATAAAGCATTACGTAAAACAGGTACCTTCTCAGTAATCAAATCTGCTACTCCATCAGTGTATTCAGACATACCTGCTTAATTGTCTACACTTTTACTACATTTCAGTCCTTTAGCTTTGCAGAGTAAATGTGCTAAGAAATACTAAGTGATGGCATAATTCTCACCAACTTCAACAGTACAAGAATTATTTCCTAACTGCTTGGTGATCCCTGGTTATCTAATAGGATCTAAATGTCACAGATAAACCTAAGGAGAAATACCCAATGAACTCTTAACCGGAGATCAACAAAACTGGCATTAAATGCTAACAAGAACAAAAGTGACAAATGCAGAAAGAGAAAACATATTCATAAATCTGTGCAAGAGATGCATACCAGAAAACTCATTCAGAAATTATGACAGAAAGAAAAAAGGCCTTTGAAAAATGTTTCATGCTTCTAGAGAGGATACAGGCTTGAAGGGTACTGGCAGAAAAGAAAGAAGAGAGAAAATAAGCCTGTACTGAGCTTTTAATCTTTCCTTAATTGTACTGAGAGTCACCAGCGTTATCCCCAGAGAGAATTAAGCATAAAAGCCTAAGTAACTCAAATAAGTTCCCTTACAACTAAGTCCTTCCAAACAGCATGATTTCTTTGAAGGATTCAGTTTCTCTAAGACCAGGTCATATAGAAATGATGTTGTAATGCATATTTTTATTATGCTAAAAGAAAACAATTATATTGTACCTGTTTCCACTAACTTGTACTCAGAAATGGCTGGATAGGGTTTTGTGGAAATTAACAGAATAAAGTTTGATTGTCTATTTTGGAAAATGAAGTGGTTAATACTCCAAGAAAATGCTTTGCATTGGTTGTCAGAAAAGATATTTTTTAAAGGTCAAGAGAGAGGTGGAATGCAAAATTAAATAGAAACTACTCAGGAAACAGTCAGAGGTTAAAATGTAAGCAAGCTGAATTATATCAATAAGCACTAAATGCAGTATGGCAAGGTTTAATTTTAAATGCTGAATATTTATCACCCTCAAACAAATGGTATACAAGCCTGGCTTAGAGCTAAGTACAGCATCTAGAAAGACGAGTACTTTACCATTGTAACTTAAAATGAAGAGAAGTAAAGTTCAGTCAGAAGATATTTAGTGTGTAAACTTTTATTTGTGAATTTCAGTTTTAACTTCCTCATTTGAGATTTAACTGAGAAACTACTTTAAGTAAAGTTCAGAGGAAATACACACTAATGGTCTTATCTAATCAGGCATGAGCTGAAGGATAAAGAAATTGAGCCTTAAGCATCACATCAGACTGATGGTATGAATGCACAAATTCTGATAAATCTCAGATTTCAACAACAGCCTGTAACAGAAATATTCGATGAAAACACAAATTCTGTGAACATCCACTTCATTACAGAGTATAAAAATACAGGGAGCACATGCCTTAGGAGGCCATCATGTCTTGTTATGTGCTGTTCTTCAATATTTGTGGCATAAACAACCATTCACCAAAAGAAAAAAAATTATCCATTAATAGGTTGTTCTTGAGATTTAAACATTTCAGAGGGCCTGGAGGCCCCTCAGGGCATGTTTCAGCCCTGATATTTTCACACTGTTGGTGACCAGATTTCTAGGAATTTTGTAGCTCACGGAACTAATGGAATTAGAGCAACACCCATTAACCCTGCGAACTGTACGAGTTTCACTGCTCAGACTGAAACAAGGATTGACTCAAAAGCAAGCACATGGATTATTTGGGTTTCTTTTAAATCTCTTTCTCTTCTTGATATCTGGGACTGGCCATAGTCAGACTGGCCACAGCATAGATAACAGGCTGAGCCCTGTAATTCTTACTCTCTGCCACAGGAGAGATATCCCATATTCAGTTCTTAGTCTTTTACATCTTAATTTTTAAGCATACCTCTGGGATGCCTAGAGTTTGTAAGGCTTTGATACAATTTACCTCAGTACAAGTATTGGGTTGACCGTTTTGTTGAGCACCCCTGAACTACTAAGCCACAAAATCATTTGAGCGATTCCAGCCTCATGCTCTCATGTCACATCAGCTATGTCAGTGGATAGAAACTGTTACAGAAGGGAAGAGGGTAAAGAGGATTTAAACCTACTGTCAATAGCTTGTGCTGTGTATTATACAAGGAGAAGGAAGCAATTAGTAATTACCTGGGTTGAAATCCCACATTGCTCATTGACTTCAATAAGTTAGGGTTTCACCACAGATGAAAAGAGGGGAGGAACTAGTCTAAGGGAAAGGGCAAACATTGAACCTTACAGCTCTGATTACGACCAGGAAGAGACATCTATAAGAACTGTACTATCTAAGGCAAGCAAAGGGCACTCTTTTTGAGCCCATTTATTAACCCATATACCTAATAAATCGATAGTGCCAATAAAGGGTTTAGTTTATGTTTTGAGTTTTAAGGTGTTGAATGCTCATTCAAGGGAGTGCTTCCTTAAGGAAGGAGGAATTTACATTTTGCTAAATAGGAATTGTAGGTTTCATTTTTCTTGCTACATGAAAGTGAACACTTTTATAAAATATTTTGTAAAAATATTGTAAACTAAACAAGATAGTCAGAATAAAAAAATAATATATAACACAATAGCCTTGCTTTCTGTTTGTGTTAATCTGCAGAAGATCCTCCATCTTATTGTCAAAGATCTCTATTTTTTTTAATGCCAGCAGGTTTAAGCTAATGGATTTTTAAAATGTCAATAGTAAAACATATCCATTGATCTAATAAATGGTATCACATTATTTGCCTGACCCATTATATAGTACAAGTAGAAAGCACCCATTCAAATGCAGCACACAAGCATGCATTCTTTAGGAATGCCTTGGAGGAACACACAACCATATCCATTGCTCTAAAGCAACAGAAACTCATTGCTAAAAGGAAGCTTCTAAGGGCTGACTATTTTTCTCAAGAACCTGGAAGAACCAGTAATAATAGATTAACCTTTTGTGTAAGGAAGAAAAAGCACGACTCATCTAAAAAGAAACCAAGGATTGAAATGATAACACTGACTGGAAGATCAGAAAGGATCAATGTCCAAAATAACCTCATCCACATATGACCCCACAGTTGAGTTAAGTAACAGACGGTCTGAGTCAAATCCAAAAGTTTAGAAGTGCAAGTAAAGCCTTATGCAGTTGATCATTTTGGTATCCGCTCTAAGGCAGTAAAGGACACCGCCCACCACAAATGCAGTTAGAATCAAAGCTCCAGGCAATCTGACACAGAAGTTTGACAAGGCAAATATGAACCTGATGTAGTAATATATACATACAAAACAGATAGATAGCAATTATATACACACACACCTACAAAGACATAATTCTGTGTTATGCTTTTTTTTTCTGTGACAGATGAGAATGAGACACATATTTGCTAGTTAAAATGTATGTTTGGGAAAAAAGTCAGAAACTATTTCATAAGCTTCAAATCTTACGATTCTTCTGAAAGACATTTTTACCTAATAAAAATGAACTAATGAAAGACCAGAAGTTTGCTCCCTGAAATAAGATTTGTAGGCTCCCAGTTGTGTTTTGCAATATATGTTTTTGACATTTAGCACATCATGCTTAGAGATACCACATTTAATAATACAATCTGCTGAGGATGAAAAGCACTTTCTTTGCTAACAAAAAAGCTAGTTGTAGAAAGTGCAAGTTCGGTAGCAAAGCTTCAAAAAAACCCAGCAGCCTAAAAAACATCTGCAGTCTTTGAGTGTATACATCAGTTTGTCAGATGTTCTTCTGTAATTTAAATATTTTAGGAATTAATCAAAATTATTTTCTTGAAAATCAGATGAATTCATATTTTTCAACTTTACCTCTAACCATGATAAAATATGAGAAAACCAATAAAGGCATTACTTAACATGGAGACTGACATGTTCACTGGATGTTTCTATTTCTTTTTATCCAAAAAGGAACCTCAAATAAGTCAAGCTTTCTGCAATATAATTTAAGGCTCTTTGAAGTGCTAATAAACATATAAACATTTACAAGGGTTGTAAATAGGAATGACAATATATTTTTGCACAGTGTCTGGTATAATAGGATTCAACAGGGGCTTCAAGCTGATGGGCATTACTACAGTGATACAGAATTGCACCTAAGAGAAATGACGTGTGTATGGTTTAAGAGAAATCAGGCCTACAAAGCCTTATTCCACCTCCAGATGGTGACCAGTGACACAGTCACAAAATGTTGCTATCAAAATAGATTCAGAATAAACCAGGAAACTGAGGTGCAAACTGATTGAAGGGATGACATACAAGAACATGCACCAGGAAAGTTTGTTGCAGAGACACATGAGGAAGGATTGGGCCTTTTCAATCAACTTGCTATTTTTCAGTCTTCTCAATCGCTACAGGGGTGTCTGAAGTGCCTGTATCTGCCACCTTAAACCAAGGATAACAACAAAGAAAGGGAAACTCACAGAGTTTCTAACTGGATCTAACTGGATCCCTTGATCTTCTGCAGAAATTCTGCCTCATTGACAATATTGAAAATTGTACTCAATGGCACAGCAAATTATCTGAAACACAGTGGACAATTATTGATTATGAACTTTCCACTCATAATGCCATTATTTAGTAAAGAACATATCATAGCAAGACTCTGACTTGTACATTTCCATCAGTACATACCATGCATTACTGAAGTGAAAAATCTAGTTCCTAGATATGATTGTCCAGTGACAATCGCCAGGAAGGTTACATTAGGAGATACACTCTCATAAACAGTGTTCACAAAGTCTGCATCCATTTCTTAAAACAGAAAGTGATTAATACACCTGAATGAAAACACTGTGTTGCTATGCTGACAAACATGGCTTGTTCTGATGTAAGTCTGGCTACTGAGGGTAGAATGCCAATCCATCTCGTTTAAATCTGCTCTACCAGACAGAGCATCACTCATTAAAATTAGAAATGTTTGACAAAGCAAAACATGAGAAAAAACTCTAAAAGTGTATTACAAGGATGGTCAAAACCAATATAACAGCAGCACTAAAGGCCAGACTCTGCTCCCACTTAGCTCCATCTGTATCAAAGCAATTGTACTGTATTCATTTGAAATATGCTCAGTTCTCACCTGCAAAACTGGGAGTGCAATCTGGTACTTCTTCTTAGTATAATAACAGTTTTGGAATCTTTCCCTGCTACTCACTTGCATGCTTTATCAGTACTAAACACAGAAGGTATGAAGGTGGGATGTTAGTTACTTTCAAAGCTTTGCTCACATCTTGCCAATTCTGTGTTTACTGACATATTCTAAAGCTGGGGAGGAGGAGTTTTTATATTCCTCCTCCTTCCATGTGTTACTCTAGGAAAAAAAATCTCCTGCTTGTCTACCATCACTTCATTTTTCAATGTCTCTCACACCAGCTCTGTTTCTTTGCAGACAAATTTGAATTGGTCATCAGCTGAAGATTTGCAGACAGCATAAGGCAACAGATTCCACACACTTGGATCCTTCCATGTCTTCCTTCTGTGTTATATTCTGTATCCAATAACATGGAATAATTCTTCCTTATTCTGACAAGATGGCTATTTGAGAGGTAGATGAACACAGGATTCCAGCTGCATTGCAAATGCAGGCTACTACAATTTGATCACTTTTACATTTCTCAAATAAAACCCCAAGAGAGACAAATCATCAAGGTAGAGTTTGAGCAGTCAATGGAGAGTGTGACATGAAGCAGCTAAAGACAGCTGAGTGTTCCATGACCACCTTTTCATACTTTTGTGGGTCTCCAAGCACTTAACTATTTTAAATCACATAATCATCCATCCTGCAAAGCTAAATATTCTGTATTTTATTAACTCCAGTTTTATACCTCTACTATGTTTGCCTATGGGAAACCAGTAAATCAGAGCAAAGACTCCTACAATTGATTACTGGGCAATAAACTGGTGGAGTAGTAAACCATAAATCAAGCTGATAGTTTAGGGTCTGGACATTAATCTGATTTTTTGTTTGATTTCCCCCTCCCAATATTTCATTTCTCAGACCAAATTTAATCTCTCACTTAAACGAACTGGAAAGAATTTCTGGTATGGAATACTCATTGGTGAAAAAGTGCATTAGAAAGTACTGACATTTACGTGAGATTCCTAATACTCCTTAAACATGCTGAAGTATTCAAGAATCTACCAGAGAAAGAAGCAAGAATATTCTCAAGTAACAATGTAACATATATTTTCCAGAAGCCTAAGGCAAGGAAAAGGCTGCCTCTCCGAAACGCTGTCTGCTGCATTACACTGCAAAACACCTACATGAGACTCAGTACATGATAATGTACTAACAGCATGGCCAAATGGATAAAACAAATTAAAATCCTTACCTGTTCATTTTCATTAATGTATTTTTACAGCGCCTTCATAATTCCTACTGCCTTAATCCTGACACATAAAATGAGGCATAAGATTATACCATACCTTCATGTAAGGGATACGATTAGACATACTTTAAAAAGACAAACTGATATTACACGCAAATGCACTGAGAGCTGTGGTCTCAATTCTGATGAACTTAAGGCTTATTCAGAAACCTCACTGAACAGTGCTACAACATTTAAGTCAGTATTCCATATTGTATGTGCATTTCCTACACAGCATTCCATTGAAACAGTATGTAAAATTTCTGTTTTGATAGAGGATCTGTTTTTAAACTAGTTCACTAAAAACTAACGTTCATAGTGTTCAGAAAACAAAGACAGTAAGAAAGCTGCTTTTCCAAAAGCTATCATTTCAGAGCAGTGAAGTCTGCTGAGGGCTACTGAATTATCATCAGATGGGCAAAAGCAAGAAACAAGTTACACTACCGTTTATCAGACTACAAGATGTGTAAGTGCTGCTGAATATGGATAAAAAAGAATTAAAATATTCATTCTGACCTTATAGGGGCCCAGAGTTCCTCTCTCCAAAGTTACTGCATATCGAAGTAATAGCTGTTCTTCATTTACTCAAGATCAAATGTTTCTCAAGGCATGTTCAGTAACTTCTAACAGAATCTTAGTCCACACAAAAGGAAATTGGTTATTTGTATGTTATCCAAGGAAGGCTGAGTAATTCACTGTGGTAGGAAAGACCTCTAAAAATAAGTCACCTCTCAGCAGATTCACTCCCTTCCTGTCTGGGTTTGAATCAGTGTGCAACTGCATGAAAGGACAAAGCTCAAGGATGAACTACAGAGAACTTCTGTAATGGTAACACTGCTCAAATACATTCATTTCGCTCCTACTCTTTAAAAGAATCCAACTATGAGGGGTGGAGCAAGCCAGTGACCCAAGGGGATGTGCATGACCAAAGCTCCTTGTGTGTAGCCACTTGCTTTCATGTTTATTTTTGGATGTATTTTCCTTTGTGCTTTGAAACAGTTTTTTGGGCAAGGTAGCTAGCACCACACTCACTCATTGATGCTCAAGAGGGAAAGCAAGTTCTTATCAATACAAAGAGTACCTCTTCCTACAGAATCACAGAGCACCTTGGAAGTCTACAGTGTTATAACAGTGATGAATAACTTTTTTCATGTTTGCTAGTGCTCTTCATAGGTGAAGGCCAGGGACAATTGGTGCACAAAGGCACATCACCAGTGATTCCCATAACCTCCTAGAGTTTCTTGATCAGAAAACAGCGCTCAGCTGTGTGTGAACCTAACCAGAGATTTCATCATCTCCAATCTGCTATAGCAGCTGTTGTTAGAAAACAAGTCTCCGAGGATGAGTAAGCTTAGAAGTTCAACAGATGTTTCCCGAACAGGACACTACTTCACCAGATAATAGTCATTAGAGAAAAGATTAGGCCATTTTAACTGGTATTTGTTGTTATCAGGACAACAGAATTTGTTTTGACCAGCATCCCCTGGCTGTTAAAAATGAAGATCATAGAAAATCTTTCCGCATTTAAAGGGTTGACAGAATATGTGGTTCTGTATATTACAGAAGGCATCTTTTTATATTTTTGATAAAGAATATCCTATCTTTTCCTCAAAGAGTATCTAAATTTATAAAACTGACAGAAGAACAGAGATAAAGAAGTCTGTTTAGAAGTAGCAAATTCTTTCTTTCAGGTATAGACCCAATTGTAATTGTACTCAAATAAATTAATACACTTTGCATTAAATATGTTAATAAGCCATATCTGGTCTGTGAAACATTCTATCAATAAAATTGTTTCTTAGAGCAATACAGCTAATACAGGAAAAGTTACTTTTTAATTTAAACAAAACTCAGAAAAGTCTGTAAATTCATAGTATGAAGTTACAGAGATTCAGAAAATTCTTTCTAAACTTAGAAATAACTGAAATAGATATGTATTATATCTTTCTCTCTCTTAAAATCTAGTTTCAGAATTTATACTAAAAGTTTCATAAGCAGTATAAATGGATATTTATTTGTCTTTCAAAGAACTGTATAGATTTAGGGTAGAAAAAGATTTGTTGCAAACATGAACTTCACCACCAGTAGGTTTCAGTGTTAACAAATTTTTACTATAAAGGAAGATAGTTCAGAGTTCGCAGTCCTATCATTTCAGAGCAGTTGCACAATAAATTAAAGTCAACACTGAATCAATTTATGCTGGTTCATTTTCCAAGATTACATTCACAACCTGAAAGGAAAAAATAATATTAAAAATTGCAGTCTTCGAATTTTCATGCTCTGTATACCAAAAACCTTTAATCAGCTGACAAGTTTTCATTTGTTCTTTCCCTCAAAAGAGAGGAAAAAAGTAAATTTTCCCAAAAGTAAATTTCATGGGAAAATAAACAAATAAACAAAAAAACCCTAATTATATATAAAATTAATTTTTTGCATTTTTACTATTAATCATAAAAATCCTACATTTATAAAAGCAGTAACCATTTTAAGAATTCCAACCCTACAGTTTATTTACGTTGTTGTTAAACTAAGGTATTACATTATTTTGGAATTATTCAACAATTTTTTTAATGGAGAAACTACTTCTTTCTGGAATTAAATTCTCATTACCTGGAGAGTTGAAATTTGTATGCACTAGATTATAGTTTTTACCATATCTGGATTGTAATGACACTGACATTGTTGCCTTTTCCCATTTTTCCCATGGTACCACTGATATTAAATATCTGTGATCCATTGTTGGCTTTGTGTGGGTTTTCATTAAAAACAAATAAAAAAAAATTATCTGAGTGGCATGTCATTGTATCAATAACCGTTTCCCCACATGGGCTTTGTCACAACAAAGATACATGAATCTTGGGACAAGGCAGACAGAAAAACAGGGCATCCACAACATAACAGAAAGTTTCCCTGAAGAAAAGTATTTATGTTTCTTTAGATAACAATACCAACAACAACAGCAACAACAGTAATAATATACTACTGCTGCTATTGCTAGTATATTTTAGGGGAATTTTCTTAAATAATTTTCCGTCTGTTTTGAACATTATCTGTTTATCATACCTTAGCTACAGTTTATGTAGGCTTTGGGATTAGTAGGTTGCAAGGAAACAAATATCACCTCGGAAAAAATTAACAGCTTCATTCTACCTCAGACTAACCTGCAAAGCTATATTTCGTGGCATAATTTTCCACTCTCTAAGAGCACAGGGGTAGCCTCCTTGAAAGAAAGCACACCTAAATACATTAAAAGTTCACTGTAAAACTGCACAAAAAGCAAAGAAGCACCACAAAGCTACACTGTGGTCTGTGACTGACACCTGCAGCATCTGTGACATGCTCTGCTGCACAATTTCATAAAATCTGCAACATACAAGATGTGTGCTAAGGCTCCCTATGGTAGCTCCTAATACTTTCAACACATGACCTTTTCCAAACGCATCTATCATCAAAAAACTCATCAAAATCAGCAAAGTTGTTACAAACAACATTGTACTAGTAATTAAAGACCAAATAACATCAGCATTTTTGTTTTAAAACAACTTTAAATATGTTTTAACATTCAAAATTTTTAAGCAGGGAACTTAACCTCCACTCATCCAACATTTCTGATAGGAAACCAACAATCTCTGAATGCTCATCAGGAAAGCCATAAACATAGCAGAAATGACTCTGCTTATACCAATTAAAAGTAAATTAAAAAGAAATGTTACTTGAGAAACCTACAATTGGATTTATTCTCCTCCATCATGAGCTTTTAAAGCACTATCTACATTAAAATCTCCTGACCACTGGCAAGTGTGGCATATGTTAAAACCAATGAGACCACTGGCATATTTAGTCTTTTAATGCCAGGGTCTAAAACTATAATGCAGCTCCTGTAGAGAAAAAAACACGAACCGCAGAAAAACATTGCATAGCAAATTTCTTCAAATTTGCTGTAAGATTTTACTAGCATTTTATTTTAGCTGTAAACATTGCCAAAAAAATGGTATAAATTACACCTATGCAATTCAAAGAATGAAATCTGATATTCTCAAGGTATTCAATGCCAAGCATGTTTTATTCACACATTGGTCTTTCTTACCTTGGTCATGGTGCATCATTAACTATGCTCACGGCAACATATTTGCAGACACGTGATACTAGTGCTGTTTCCTCAGTCAGTGTAGCCAGTTGTGGATTACGTTTTCTTTCTGATAGCCTTACCTTAGTACTGCTATAGGACAACTATTTGGACTACAATACTGCTCTTTCTCAGGAAAAGAGAAAGCCAAAAAAAAACCCCGTCTGTCTGCACTTAGGAGAGAAGCTGAACTAAACCGCTACAACCAACATCTATTTCTTAAATATAGTCAGTGTCCCTAGATCTGCAACTTTTGGACACTGTCACACTATCTGACAGCTCTACACAACACCTAAATTTGTACAGTCACCATTTAAAACAAGCTGGCAGCACAAATCGGCAATAGTGTAGGCCAGGCCAACAGGATGCCTTCCAATGCCCAGAACATTTTTCAAATCAAGTGTAATGCTTACAAAAATACAAACTGATTGAAGTTTAGTGACTTGGCACAGTAACATGTTAATGAAGTCTTCTCAATGTGGATACTTAAGTACTCAGATTATAGAATGAAGAACCTCAGCAGCATGTTCTCCACAAAGGAAAATTTTAAGGGAATTCACATGTAACCAGTAACTTAACTTATAAGTGATCTTGATCCATCTGTAAATTCTAAACTCCTTACAGCTGGTGATGAGACAGGAGTAAAAGGGAATAATTTAAAATATCAGAGTATATTAAGGATAGACTCTCCTCATAAATGCTGGCAATAAAAGCAAGTTTAAGGCTAAGCAAGCAACACCTGCAGTATATAAATAAATTCCATCAGAAGTTTCACCTAAGTTATTTCATTAGAAGAAGCCTACAAGAAAGAAA
Source organism: Cariama cristata (assembly GCF_000690535.1). NCBI lineage: Eukaryota > Metazoa > Chordata > Aves > Cariamiformes > Cariamidae > Cariama > Cariama cristata. Next base: position 20,576 of record NW_009602916.1, on the reverse strand, counting down.
TAAAAGAGTATGTAATCATGCAGAATATGAAGCACTAAAAAGAAGTAAAGACCTTCCTTTTTGTCCAAACTAATTTAAAAGAATTATTGCTTTGCTTATGGTATAATGTGCTTATATTTCATTACAAACACTGAAAAAGGCTAAATCACTTTTTCCTGCATAAAATGCAAATAAATTTGAATTTACCTCCCAAAGTGCTTTAAAGTCCTTCTGCTCAATTCGAAGGAGCTCACTATATTCTCTGGTAACGATGGTAGCATGGCGAGGAGTGTTATCCAGAATGGACTCTCCAAAAGCAGTTCCTACTCCCAGAGTGCATATTGTCACAGCATCCTTTGAATTAAAAATAAAGGACACATATTAAATATTCCAGTATGTTTCAACAGTCTTTACGTTACATTTGCTAATAACACTGCCTTAAGATTCTTCAGCAATTTTCTTTAAGAGAAAATTAATTAAAAGTGCCAACAAAAAAATCAATATGTTGATTAACAACACAGAAAGCTTCAATGTGGAAGCAAGCAGGATTTCTGTTTTCTGTGACCATTAGTTGAATTAGACATTTCTGTCTGCAAAGCAGAGAACACAAGAGTCACCTTCACCTTTGGAAGAAAGTTATGACCTCTGTTCTTCTATCTCTAAAGACTGTTGTGATGATGAGATTCTTGTGATGATGAGACAAGAAATGTCAGAGGTGATGAGAAGATAACTAGCATCCGAAATGCAATCTTGGAGTACAAATTTCCACCCTATATAAGCTACTCTCATCAGAAAGAAAATTTGACTGTTATGTTTTCTCAGTAAACGTAACTTTCAATTATAATATCCTCTTGTATTTATAATGCATTTCTCTATTGTACAAGGTCTATGCGCAATGCAGTCATACAGTTTTAACCAACTCTTGGCCCTTCTGTTGAAAATGCCAGTAAATCTCCCAATTGTTAATGATGCCCGCCAACTAAGTACCAGACTGAAAAAAAAAAAAAAAAAAAATTTCTTTTCACTTAAGTCAGGGATTTCAAGAAAACTATTAAAGTCCAAAACTACCTGGAATAGAGTGTTCAGCATGGTCCCAAACATGCAGTAAAGTCCACTTCAAAAAAGTCTATATGAGCATATGCCATTCATGTGATGGAAAGATGTCTAAATCAATTGCCCTTGGCCAGGAACTCCTCTGTAATAGTTCCAATCTAAAGCACGAGCTACTGCAGACAAAAAATTAGACTACTAGCAATTAAATAACTTGCTGAACCAAGATCTTTAGGTACATGTTCTGATTTAGGCTTACAAGTTGCTACGTTCCTGAACACAGGCTTAAAGCTGAACACTTACATACGTCTCTTTCTAAGTTGGGCCTTAACTGTCTTTTGAGTAATTAAAAAAAAATAGCAACAGCATTAAAAATTTGAACTGATACAAACTGCACTTTACTAAGGAAACCATACATGCACACAAATCCACATAACACAAAAACACCTGCTAATTTTACTTGCTACAACATTAGACATACAGTTTAACTCTAAAATGTAGGATTCATGAAATGTCTACAAAAATAAAAGCAGAAAATTTTGTCATCCCATCCACTACATCCTCGTGGCTGATAATCCAGGAGAGATGCATGAGTATATTTCAGCATCATTTTCTGTGTTTAAAATTGCATTGTTTTCCTTTCATGCATCTAATAAGTGGTAATAGGCAAATGTTATTAAGATCAAGTTAGTAGCTTCATAATCGCATTACAAAGACAAATGCCCATAATAGTCCAGTGCCCTGAACCATAGCAAATTGCTTTTGCACAGATATTACCATATAAAATTATGTGCTCAGGAAAACAAAATCAATTATATCTTAGAAAAGATCTAGGAAGAAGTTACCAACTGTCAGAAATAAATTTTCAAGGAAGGCAAATATGAACATGCACTGTTTAAAAGAAAAAATAGTTGAGAATGAGCCCCTAGGCAGCTAAATAGAAGTCTCTACAAACAGTCTGTAATACAGGCTATACCCTAAAGTTCTGCTTTAACAAGCTTACCTTTCAGAGCTGAAACACTATATATATATGCTACCATACTCACAATTGCACTCAAAGGAGCTACAAAGAAAATGTGCCTACTGTTCACAGAAAATTTGATCTCCAGGTTTCCAATACGTTATTCTCAACTTTATTTAGAAAGTTCAGATAAAAGGTCTATGTTTAGGACAGAAAAACCAAATAGCCTGGCAGAAAAAGAAACTTTTCCATTAGGCGGTTCATAAGCAATACTTAACATCTTCCAACTTCTTTCTCACTCCCTTCCCTCCCTCCAAAAATATAAACTCCTTTGAAATGCGTCACCTTTTTTGATTCTTTACAACCTAAAGAATATATCTTTAAAGACAGAACAGAGAAGAAGAGAAAAGGAAAGGTGTTGGTAAAGGAACCACTTTCTAAGAAAACTGATGAGGCAGCTGTTCAGCCTGAGAAATAAATTAACATTGTGGGGTGTTAAGTCAAGGACCTGGAATGGTCCTATCTATGTTCATTAAAGAAAAGTCCAGGCTTACTATCAAGTGAAAGTTCTTTCAGGTTTTTTCCCTAGCCATCATTGCTTTCCATAGAGATGCAGTTTCGCAGCCAGCTAGGGAGCAAGCCCATCTGTCTTCTTCAAGACTTCAGAGCCCCATTTTCTCTCTGACCCTTGTTTATACATCTTCAGCCTCCTGGGGAAGCAGGTGTGCATTTCCTATTATGCCTGTTAACCTTACACTCAAGAATCTCCTGCTGTTCAGCGTAGACTTCAGGAGGATTGCTGGCAGCTCAAAACTCAGTTTGTTGTTCCCCTCTGCAATCCCAGAAGCAGCAGGGGGTTCTAGCTACTGGTAACCAGCTAAAATTCACACAGCTATTTAAAAGGCAGTATTACAGACTTAAAAAGATGAGATTGTTTCCATTGCTATCTGTCCTCTGAACATACTACAAAATGGTAGTGTTCAAATCAGAGGCTGTTTGTGTATTCAGTTTCACTGACTCTCACTGGCAGGTGAGACACATGCAGTGAGAGTTGTTATACCTCCCCCTCGCCTCCATCAATCTAAAACATTATTGAATTTCTAACGCTATCCTATGGAATGGATGAGAATCAGAAACAAGGCTCTGCCTTATTCCCTCCCCCATCATCACATGGCACATCCCTGCATACTCCTCCCTGACTTGTGACACTTTCTGTTTTCCAACTTGGCAAGTAGAATTTTTGAACTGTGTGTAAACAAAATCATGGTGTCTGAAAAAGCAATGAAGAAAATAGAAAAAAAAATTACAAGTGCTAAGTTGAAAGGGATTGGGGACTTGTCTTTGAAATTTTAGTTTATTCAATATTTTGAGTTTATAAAGGAGTTGATGTAGCTAGTTTGTTTTTAATTCATTTTCCCACACCTTGTACCTTTATCTCACCTCTGCACCTGTGTCCCTCCAGGACTCCATACCATCTCCATGTTTAATTGGAGATCTGTAAAAACTGTCATTTCAAAAAGCTTGCATTATTACTTTGACACAGTTCAGTTTGTCCTCAGCAAAAACAGAGACACCAAAGGATATACAATGAAAGTAAACTATCTGTTCCATGAAGTGATTTGCCTGTTCCATTAGCTCCACTGGAGTATGTTTCAGCAATTCAGATAGGAAACCCTTATCAAACTACTTTTAACGATAACATAGAAATATCTTGCCACACTAGAACTGCAGTTTGCCAACGTATGTTAGGCCATCCTCTTTACACAAGACAAGGCGATTTTGCTTAAAGGAGGCATTACGCTTCTAGAAAGACTGTGACCAACTCTTCTAGTTCCTAATTAAAATATTTACAGATCAGATTAACTGTACTGTAATAACATGTTCATTATTTCCATATCTTTATATTTGATCCTCTAAAAGCTACCTGCAAAGCCTTGGACTTTTTCCTAGGTTACAAACTTAAGTTCGAAACCAAAATTAGTACAACCATGACACTGTGGAGCTCAGCACGAGCCAGCACACCCTGCTTCTCACCCAAGTCCATTAGTCCAGCTAGGGCATATTTACACTACACTACAGACTACAGTACAAACCTATGTCACGATTTCACATAGGTTATCTCCAAAGTACATAATGACTATTTACATGCACACACAATGGCATTTACATGCAGAAAGCAGTATTGCAAGGACTGTCCTGTTTAAATCTCTTTCCTTGTTTCCACTTCATCTTATCACATACCTCCTTTGTCCTCAGTTTCGAACAGTCAGGAAATTCTTCCCTTTCTTTCGTGGACATCTGAACCTCTTTCTTCACAGTCATTCTTCTCAGCAAACCCACTAACTTATTTGGCTTTTGATCCCCAGCCCTCTGCATCTTCCTACAACTGACACTGCTGTACCACCCAAGCACCCACAGCTCCTCCTTTAAAGCTTTTCTAAAAAAGGCTAATTGTAAAGTCAATGCCCTATGTTCAGTTTGGTCTGATCACCTTAAAAAAACTCCACCAAAACACAGGCAAGACAAACTAGCAATAGCCCCCAGCATACACTATGATTTAGCTGGCAAACTACAGCAAAACTGCAGATCAAATTGCTATTTGGTCTTTGTCTTTCTTCTCTTCATTCCTTCCCATTTTATCAGATAGGAATATAAATCATTTGAGGTAAAATGTTCTCAGTCTAATTCAGTAAAACATAATGATGCAGAATCTGACAAAGATGTCACCCTGATGCTTTTGTCATAATGTATTTATTACCAGCTTTATTCTGAGACATTACCAACAGTCATCCTTCAGAACCTCTTCATTTTCAAAATAGAGTTCAAAAATTAAACATACAAAAGGCAGTCAGCAGTATTTTTAAGACAACACCAAACTAGGAATATCTCTAAGACGAGCTTTTATTACTATATACCTCGGCTGTAATATTGGGTAGGTAACAGTGCCAAATAAAAATTAAATTCAGAATCTGATCATAACTGACAGTAAAGACCTCTTTCTGATAGATTCTAAACAGGCTGCATTTTCTGTTTATTTTGAAGGGGAGTTACTAAGTCTTTGTGTGACTTTTAAGTATAATATTTATTAGGGTATTTGTTACAAAAAAGTTGAGGCAAGACCAAAACAGTTCACTACACTTACCTCTGCAATTCATAGTGTGACACTTTTACCTTAAAAAAAATCCTCCTCAGTCTCTTCTTGACTATTGAATACCCAGAAAATTCATAAATAATTTGTATAGAAAGCAGACCAGCCACCATGCAGGATGTACCAGATGGGTCATCCTGTCAGATCTCTGTATCTGTTTCAATGGCAAATGAAATTACCATCATGATCAGCAGCAGCTAGTACATTTTACCACCTCAGTGGAACAGAACTAACAGTAACAGAGAAATCTGCTCTGGTCAAACTCTTTAAAATAGACATATTGTAAATAGTAGAATATTATTTTCAAACTAGCCGTTTTAGTATTAAACCTTGCCTGTACTCCGTTTGTTATGTATTCTAACACAGCCCTCTTGTGACAGAATACAGTTTTGCAAGCAGTCAGAAAGGATTCTTCCAAACCAACATGAAAGCCAGGCTTTATCTATGAGATCCTAAATATTTGTGTTTGTCTTTATTAAAACATTTAAATCAGTACATGGAATGCTTCCTCTTATCACTACAGAAAATAATAGGTATGTTCATATTTCTGTTTATATGAATTCTGAACTTGGTCCTAATCAGTCTTACTAACATTTTCTGTGAGAAATCACAGGTGTCTGCAGGAATAAGCCAATGCGCAGCAAGAATGTGTATGAATTAGTACTTCACTAGCTACACTGAAGTCTTGATCCATTAGTGCATTTAGATATAATTTCTAGTGCCAAACATGTAACCACATGCCTCTGTAAGAGCAAAGGCCATTAAGACATTCTTCGTAAGCACCAAGTTCACAATAACTTACCGCACTTCTAATGGAAGAAAGCTACCAAACACCAAAGGTGACTGCATAAAGAGTTAGCACATGGTAGCTGCTACACAACACATTTATTCCCAGGCTTGCTGAAATTTAAGCTCCCCAGGTAGACAGATAAACACCTAGTAAAAGTGGGACTAATATATTTTTATTCAAGAGAATTTATTTTCCATATTTACATTAACACTGCAGGCATCATCATATAATAATAGGACAATTCAAGTTGCAAGAAAACTCAGGAGGTCATCTAGTACCACCTCCTGCTCATCTTAAGTACTGAAAGATTATTAGTCATGTCTAGAGACTTTTTAACCAACAGGAACCTAAATACAAAGTTAGCTTCTCTCTTCCTAGAAAACATGGCATGGTCCTTCTGTACTTTTACATGAGACTATAAACTTCTAAACTTGTAAACTCCGGGAAACTTCTCTATCTCTTCTGCTCTGCTGGAAGCTTCTCATTAGCATTACTGCCATTTATGGCATAATAGTAACAGCAGAGCAATTAATCATTACTATAACTTTGCAAAGGAAGCTTTGGCTCCTGAGTGCTGTTACTGGAAATTGTGCTCCAGGGTAGGTTACAAGCATCCCTACATCTTAAGCACTGGTTATCCATTCCTAGCTGGGAGCACAATGCTGGCAACTGAGTCTGTCAGGGCTGCCTACCTCTGGAGCTACACTGTATTTCCTCCATCATCTAGGTTTGTAGTGAGCACAGTGGGCAGCGAGTGCTAGCAAGTACTTCAAGCTCAAGAATGACCAGCACCATGTGAAGAAGGAAGTACAGGCAAGACTGCAACAGGGCATCCAGGAGTTAAAGGCAGGACAAGGAGCAGAAGACCAAGGATGGACAAGGTGGGACATGGTACAAACACCAAGCTGGAGCAAAAACAGAGAAAATATTGGACTCAAATGCTATTCAGGAGTCCCCAACCACCAAACTTATCCAGCACTAGAATGGCAAATGCATGAGCTACTGTCCTTTTGGCAGTGAAGCTGTATCCTACGGCAACTAGGCAGTGGTAAGAATTCAGTTCATTGTTCCTGTGAGAAGGAAACGTGAGGTTAAGAAATTACTGCAGAATATAATTTCTAGAACTAGAACTACATGAATTGTAGTTCTGTAGTTTCCTATTGGCAGGAAAATGCAGTGAAACTGAACAAGCGGAGAAAAATATTTACATTAGATTTCTTAAAAGGCTGAAGTGTTCAATCCTCCATCTAACAGAACAAATCAACACTCCAAACAGATTCTTAATGTAACTTTGGGTACATTTCTTTCCGAGTCGGTCAAGAGCATTGGACCTTACCAACAATGTAGTGCCACCTTTTGGCAAACACCGGAAAATATTCCTGATAGCTTTAGACCTGCACAGAACAGGGTCCCATATGAGCCCAGTACTGTTCCAAATAGTGACAATACCAGTGACAGACAAGCCATGCTGAGAATTGCTCAAATTAGGCTAATTATACTTAATCAGTCTCTACTTAGTGCAGTAAAGAGGTTGCTAAAAATAATTATATGAAAGAAATTCCTTTTGTATCTATCATTTTACTGCAAGAAAAGTAGAAAGACCCAGTGCTCACACGCTGCCCTGACTTGCATTCTGACCCAATTTCACTGGTGATGCAGCACTCAACAAAGTGAAAATCCAATTTCTGCCTATCTCGTATGAGCAAGAAACCTTCCTCAATCAGCCAATTTTTGGGCAAAGAATACACTACCACCCCTACCCCTCAGGCATGCTGTATTCAACCAAGGTGGAAAAAAGGGGTAGCTATACCACTCGTGAAGGCACGACGAGTCACATGTCAGAGGTAAACCCCATACTGAGCTACATGATGGGACAATCCCAGATCTCAAAAACATGGGAGCAGGGAATGGGGCATGATACCTTCCCAGAAGACTCAGCTCACAGTAGGAAGTGCATAACTTGTCAGCATGACATTAGACGACATGGGTGGGAGACTCTCTCCAGGAGAAGTATCTCCTCCTTTTTTTTGGATTTTCCCAAAATTCCCAATTTTGTAAATCCAGGAGTGCCAAAATACTGAGAAATCATTTGCAATTTGGGGGGAAAGTTTACTTGGCATGATTTGCCTCCATAGACAGAGGACAACTGAGACTAAAGGAGGCTCAAGAGAAACATGCTTGTGATAAGATAAAACATCTGTACGATGTATGTCGCTGTTATCTACCTCAGCATAAATCATACCCTTTCTTTGTATACTGACTGGATGGTTCCAATGAGAAATCTGTTTTACCTGGTGGTTGCTTGTATCAGAAACCTTCACATCCAGTGATCCTGTCAGAACAGCATACCAGTTCGTTCCAATGTCACCCTGACGGAATACTGGAAAGATGAAATCTTATAAGACAGAGCTATCTCTTTAAGTTTAACATTAACAAAACATTTTCCCTCATATTGCTGTACTACTGTAGTCACTGCTGGCACTGTAGAATTTGCCATATCGGACTACTTACTCACTATTACAATAATATTTCCAACTATACGGGAAAGGATCTATTTTAGTAAACTGGTCGATACACTACAGAAACAATGAAAGCACATAGAATTGCTTCACTCTTCTCCCCAGTTTGCTTCTCTTTCATTGCTATCTTAGTTAATAAACAAAACAAACAAAGAAAAAAAATACTTTCTGAACAATGCCCCTTTGAAATTCAGAATCTTTCAGTGCAGATACAGCTCCCACTGACTTCAGTGAGACTTCTGGCTGAGAAGCAACTGCAGGTCTTTGATGTTCAGGCATTCCAACTGTGTGATTACAGTGCATTAGAATTCCTATTCCTCTAAGTTAACCCCAGTGCTGTGTGCCTAAAGCATGCCAGATTTACCTAAGGGGTACCTGAGACTCTACTAAATACCACAACTCTCCATCAGCTATTCCCCAGGTACAGGTCTGGGAACTCACACATTCCCATCACAGGACCACCACTAATTTCTATCTCAGCTTCATAGACAAAGCACAGCTGTCCACCTTCATCTGGCACACGGGCTGCCAGAGCAGACACAGAGCTTTTGAACTCCACAGCAGCATGCAGCTCTGTAAATCTATCTTGTGTTATCCAGACCGGCTGCAAACCACACACTATTAGTCATATGCCTAGATGACACACTTTTTCCCCAGACATCACAAAGTACCTACAAAAGAGATCAATAATACATTTACAGGGGAAGAGTGAGCCTTAAGTGCAATGACTTCCTTCTAACCTTTCAGTGAAACAGTGGCAGAGTCCTAAACCCAATAATGTGTGCCTTGTTACCATAGATTCACTACACACTGTATTTGTAGAGCAAGCAGCACTTTAGTCCTGCCTTCCCCCATGACTGTGACTGTAAACATTTTTATGCCTGTTCCACTGATTGTGCTCTCATCAATCTCCTAGAGACAATCCTAGCCTAACCCCCAATTTTATCTAAATTATCTATTATAAAATAGATCATCATATGAAGCTCTCTTACATGTGATTCCTTTTTCCAGACTTTCATAATATCCACAGAGACATATCTGCTGGAGAAGGTTTGGATGAAATTTCTCAAAAGCTTTCACTTCTTTCAGTCGTGTGAATATTATATCTACATCTTCACTGGAACGTTCCAAAGGTCTGCAAGAAAACAAAGGACAAAATTCTCAAGGGCTTTATCAGAGAAACATCCCCGCCTGCATGCACCAAACTTACAAACGTTTCCATTAAACATCACACTGTAATATATACCAATTAAAAGGCATCTCACAGGTATCTCACATAACAAAATCCTTCCAAACCATCCTAACAACTGTCCGTTATCAACTTGGGCATGATTATTATAATTTCAACACAGGCAGTGTCCAGAAGCCCCATTTAGCACCAAAGTCCTGATGCAGCAATTACTGTAAAAGTATATACGATGATACAGCCCTTATCCTAAAGAGCTTAAAATGATATATATTTTAAGTTTGTAAGGGAACACAAATAAACAGATGTCCAAACACACAAGAGGTCTGTGGAATTGGTGCCCAAAATAGAAGTTCTCTATCTGGCTAAAAGAAAAGCTTTAGATATCAGCAGTAAGTCCTATATCCACATCTCTCTTTCACATTTTACTGGGTACAAACTAACTTGAGTGTTCTGTTTTCTCTTCTCACTTGCAAGCAAGCAAGACAACTTTAGTAAGTACATTCTCTTTCACGCAGTTCTTGTCTCTTAATGTTGGACAAGTTAAATATGCAAGCAAGAATCTTAACTCTTCATTGGTAAGGGTAAAGAGTTTTAATCTAAATATTTAAAAATTTTTAAATCTGTGACAGTAACACCTTTAAAAAAACAAGACTTAAAGGAAAATAAAGTTGTAGAACTCCCTCCAACAACGCAGCATGTGGACCAGCAGTTCAGTAGGTTCAGAAAACTACTACATATTTATGAAACTAAAGTGAATTAGCTCCATAACATACACTTTAAATGTGATTATCAAAAGTTATGAATCAGCAAGTAAGCCAACCACTAGCTGATAGCATTAGAAAGAATCTTTCATAACATAATGTCTACCACCATGCACAGAAGGAAACATAGAACGTTCCTAGGAGATCATGCTGGATCAGATGCAGAAATCATTTATGTATAAAGAGGTACCAGAAAGACAGACAACTGTCAGTGATCATTAGACCTATCACTCAAATGCTGCTAGTTAATTTTACTGACAAAAAAGTTCTTTTAGCCAGTGGATGAGCTTCTAAATAAACAGAAGTCAGGTAGCTTACAATGAACAAAGACTAAGTTCACAAATGCATATCTCTATCACCTTGTTGTTACACCCACAGTGTAAGCACTCCTTCCAACAGGATTTTTTTTTTTTAAAGATTCTTCTTTGGAATCAAAGACTTAAGGGATACAAATCTTTGTCTCAGGGAAGAAGCCCGGATCCTACTCACATTGAATCTCTGTCTCTCATCTTTCTTACTAAATTAAGCCTAGGAGGGATTAAATCTCTATCCTCATTTATACTCCAACTTACCCTTATTAACTACATATGAGAATACTAACTCTCTGGTGTATAGAGTTGCTTCTACGTCACTGTGACATCCTTTGACCAATTCAAACCACAACCAACTACAACAGCTCCCTTTTGAAATATTTCAAGTAAGATTTTCACCCCTTTCTTCTTTTTGACTGCGCACTAGCTAACAGGTACTAATAAGCATTAACTCTCTTGTTAAAATCCTTTTAAGAAGATTAGGAGGTGAAGCTTGCAAACATTTAAAATCCATTTACACAAGATCCCTACACAAACTAAACTAGCACTTGGAACACTAACTCCCTTAATTTATGGACTCTCAAAATTAACAGCAAAACCCCACAAGGAAAAAAGGGAGATCATTCTCAGAATATCCCCCTTCCCTAGAAAAACTGTGTCTGAGACGGTTTCATTCATACAACTGCTCACAGCTGACTCCATTCAAGTCTATCAGTTCATTTGCATAGAATTGACTATAGGATCTCAGTGTTTAGTCATTTTAATTGTTTGATGCAATCAGACAGAGAAAAAGCAAACAACATGCATCACGTTCTATAAACTTGATTAACACTGGTCTCTCCGTGAAATGCAAGTGCAGAGACCTCTTCCACTTCTGGTCCTGCCAAAATGACAAGATTTGGGGGGATTTAACTCATAGCTTTTGTAGCTTTTTCTCCTGAGAGCTGCTGAAGGCTCAAGAGACAGGGTTTCCATCTAGTTCAGAAGAAGGTGAGAGCAGGGCTCACTTCCCTTGATGTGGCAAGGAGTGTCTTGTGTCAGGCAGATGAACTACAGGAAAAGCTCTTTCTTCAGACAAAACTGCTTTACGACCCCAGTAAAGTCAGTCATCATGGAAGGACAAGCATTCTCACAGGTAGGTGGGCTACACTTTTCAGTTTTAAACATCAGCACAGCAGTGAGAAACCAAATTCCATATTTATAGGGATACAAATTAAAGTTGTGTGTTCCTAGTGGCTTGCTTTAGCTGTATTAGCAGCAGTTACTTCCACTTGGAGTACATGAAGTGGACATGTGAAGGGGGACACGCAGACATCCTCTAAACAAAAAGAGGAATCCAAACTTCTAAGTACTATGCACAGTAGTAATCTGAAAATTGTTATATTCCTTACAATGTTTCTTAATAATTCATAACTGCAAGCCATTTATTTCAATAGCCTTTCTTCAAAGTACGCTGCGTTTAATATTACTGCGTGCAACTAAATTTCCACACATATTTTTACTGAGGGGGCACACATTTTGATCCAGCACATTTGGAAACAAAGCTAGAACTTGGGAGAGGCTTTCAGTGAATGATTTAACCATTAATCTATCTTAGAAAAGGTACCTTCTCCAGGTGGGTTTTACCAAAAAAAAAGAAAAAAGCAGCAGCCAGCACAGAAACATGCAAGGAATCTTAACTGTACCCCAAAATAACAACTTATTAATGTCTCTCAAATGAGACATACAGACAAACACCTAGTTTAAGATTTAGCTGTTTGGTTAAGACCGTGAATAAGCATAAAAATGAACAAGGACCCAAAGTGTTTGGCAACAAAATGCCTTTGGATTTGATCAGAGCTCCTGGGAAATAGCCTCGATGTTTAGGAGTAAGGAATTGACTAACACTAGGTGGCCTAAGCTGAGGTAGCCCTTAGTCCTTACTAGGACATGGAATTTTGCCTGTGTAAAAACTCCAGATTGCAGTGTAACAGTAATAGTAGTAGCACTCAAACTCATTTCTACTAAGTGCTTATAATCTAAACCAATGAGACTGGTTTCCAAAGGGTAGCTTTACTTAATGAGAGAACATAATGTGAATTATAAAATACCACGGCATCAATTAACTGCTTTTCCACCCACCTGCAAAACTCAGGCAAAGTTTGACCACTTTCTACAAACCATTTTTAATAAAATTATCATCATTGTAACTGTTGTCACCATCATTAAATTAACATTAATAACTCTACTTATGATGCCAAATTTTGTTTTCTATTTCCTAAGTACAAGGTGCCTAGCGTGGAACAACATCAGTACAAGACAACATAAATTTACCTCGTCATTGCAGCTATCTTACTAAATTGCTGTCAACTTGGCTTTTTTAAAGCATAGTTTGGAATAATATTTAAACAGCTACTATTATAATATATTCCTTAGAACATTAATGATTAAGCCTATTAATTAGAAAAGCATTACTGATGGCAAATGGAGAATTATTCAAGCTTTAATGTCACTGCAGTCACATGGATAGGGGGCAGTGGTATTAATCCAGAAAGGAACCATTCCCCAAACCAGGGAGATGGGCTGCAAAGGTCAACCTCAAGGAGGTGAATCTCCCTACACCCCCTACATGGCTTCAAAAGCCTCCGGAAAGGCTTTTCCAGACACCATGTCAGAGCACCTGAAGTCACTCCTCTGTGATCACCACTGGTGTTCACTAGAGAGCAAGCTCCCTGAGCTTAGCCCCTCTCTGCTAAACTAGCGCTGGTGAGGATGTCCTTCTGTTCTGTTCTGTGAGATTGAGGCTGGTATGCTACGCAAGTGTCCCCTCACTGCTGATGCTGCAGTTGTAACTCGATATCCGTGAGCATAAGAAGTTAAAAAATGTGTTTCAGTGAGACTTCAGCTACCACTGGATTTTCTCCTAAAGCTTCTGTTCCTTCCCAAGTGTATTCCTGTTTCTGAAAGCTCTAGCCCAATGCATGGAATAGGACCACAGATGAATCTAAAAGTGTGGACAACTCTCTTAAATCAATTAAAATTCTTCAGCTCTCAACAGTTTGGAAGAGGTATGAGCTACAGTAGAAGCATCTTAGGGCAAGGCCATCTTTCTTGTAGAAAACCTATGACTCTATCCATTGAAGCACCCACTCCCTAGGCTGCCCCACACAATTCAAAATAAATTTCAAGTAAAATGAGCTGTGGAATTGTTACATTTGTCTTCATATTTTTTGCTTAAAAAACCAGCTTCTTACTCTTTTTTCCCAACTTTTCAGCATGGTTGTGGGGTAACTGCTGCTGTATCTCCATTTCCCTTAAGTTTGCAGGGTACAAGCCCAGAAAGAGCTTTAGTAGCTGCTGTAGTAACCACACTTTGCTAACTGGCACAGCAATCATAACTGAGTAGGTATCATGCAATGACCATAGCAAATGCCAGGACAAAACCATGCAGGAAGAATGACTGACTTGGAAATTAAAACCTCATGCTTAGTATCTCTTACCACAAAGCATAATGCATGGTTGACACACCTACACCCCTCCCTCCAATCTTCAGTTTAACGATTGTCCCTAAATTTGTGTCTCAACAGAGTACTGCTCTGACATCCCATTTCACTGTGGCCAAAGTGAGGTGGGCATTTCCACTGTGCAAAGCAGTGCTACAAAATTATTAGGAAATGATGAAAGGCAAGAGTACGTATTTTCACTACCCTCAAGTCTCTCTGCTTTGTTTGACCACTGAACACTTTATCCAGCTCCTGATTTATATTACTAATTTGCCTCTTCCAAGCATAGCAAGTCTTATCTGGCAGTAATGTTTTCACACAAGACGTCATCTATCTTCTTGTTCTGCTTCTTCAATACAACATCACAGCATACATATACAAGTGACAGCATCAATGCTAGTTATACATCTCTATTCAATTATGTCAATAAGGCTTCTTTAAAGGATATTTTACCCCTGATTTATTTGGTTGTGAAGATATCAGGCACGTATTTTATAGAAATAAAACAATTGTCTTGACAATGTCTGCTTGACTATCTGTAAAAGAAGATAATAAAAAAACCTGCCAGAAGTGTACCTTCAAAAGGCTATTTCATATTTTTAAGCACAAACTATTCAAGCTCGAAGTTTCAATACAGACAGAGGATAATTGCTACAATTCTTCACATATACAATTTGGGCACGTATTTCTGTTCATGTGTAGCATGTACAGCTTTGTAAAAGAAACTATTTCAATGGTGTTAAGATTAAATATTTGAATGTTTATGTACGCTATGAAAGACTTGTTAACCTAGAATAAAGGAATAAGTTGGGAGTTTTTTGTTTTGTTTTTATCAAGTTTATCAAATGTGGCACTTCGAGACATGGTTTAGTGGGTCTAGTGGGCATGGTGGCATTGGGTAGAAGGTTGGCCTTGATGATCTTTGAGGTCTCCTCCAACCATAACGATTCTATGATTCTATGATAACATACTACTTTCTCTGCAATCGCATCATATGTCCTTTTTTCAGGTTCTTCTTCATAATTGGTTTGATGCTTGAAAAAACAGAAGATACATAGTTTTACCTTCTTTGCCAAGATACCTCTATAATTTTAAAATGTTTATTTCTATAACATCTGTTCAAAAATCTGAACCCTGCTCTAACTGAATGAAAACACTGAAGTCCATTTCCTTCCCTTGCTTTTTAACTCTTTAAAAGGGCAGTATTGCATTTCAGACAGCAATGAACAGCCTATGAAGGATGAGCAGATACGATGTATTTCTTCCACTGGCAAGGCTGTTTGTAGAAAACAGAGTATCACACTGCATAACGGCCAAATAAAACTAGTTCATCTTTCAGCTAAAACTGAAGCACCTATTCAAAGATGCAAAGGCAAACTCTATGAGCTGGAAAGTACCAGTAACCACTATCATGGACCATCTGGGTGAATTTTAATAGTATTTTAAAGTCTATTCTGCTTTGAAACGTGTGCAAGGAGAGAACAACAAGGAATGTCACTGAAACTAGATCATTCCTCTATGCTACCTGTACTTTCTCCTACCCTTTCCTGACATGCAGAAAAGCAAAGCAGGAGGACGCAGAATACTAGTACCAAGATACTATTTTCCCTTAGCAAGAGCAGGACAACACTGAAGCACCTCTCTCCCCCAGGCAATGCTGTAAGGCTCTTTGACTTTTAATTTCATTTTGAAAAAGGAAAGTTTAACAGAGGGATACCAGTGACCTATAAGAGCACTTTAGACCCGTGGTAAGAGGTCACTTAAATGCTAGATATAAATGAAGCTACTTTTAATCTAATGTCCAGATAAGGGTTTACTTCCATGGGGACAGAAGGCAATCAAATTTCCCCAAGAGGCCCTTTGCACTTGTTACAGGGGTATTACCAAATCCATGTTTTCAACATTCACATTTCAGCTCCTCGTTCCCTTGTCATGGGAAAAGCCTCATTATGAGGCTTTCAAACAATAATCAAATTACAATTCTTTTCTTTTGATTTCCATTTTACGAGATTTTGGGATTCCAGTTTTCACATTTCTTCTGACACACAGGAAATAAAATTTCATTTAAGCTCTGTTCCCTAGGATTCTTATACAAACAAATCATTCCCGAGTTTAAAAAAAAAAAAAAAAAAAAAAAAAAAGATGCAACACAAGTAAAACTGCTGATGCTTAGTTTCCAACAAATTACTACTACATCACACTACACTCAGAACCCCTGCAATCTCTCATGTCTTGCTATGCAAGGCACAGGAAATGCTGTAGATAATCCTGATCTATGCAGGCAGTGATTGACCAGCCAGTTAAATGCAGACCGAATGGCTGTCAGCTCCAGTCAGACAGAATTTGTAATAATTGAGTTCTGTCTTCCTCAGTGAGGGCCAAAAGACTGCAAACATGGGGGACTCTCCTTTACCCACACACTTATCTCATTATTATATTACTCAATCATATTTGTGCTTTCAACTCAGTTTGGCCGATGTACTGAAAAATTATTGGAGAGTTAGAGCAATCAAGTGTACTTCAGTTCTTTACATACCCTGCACTACAAATTATGCATCCTTCCAATAGGTCAATTATTAGATCTGTATAAACAGTGGAATGACAAAAGATGTATTATTAAGTAATGATATTCATAAAGATTTAGCTCAAGTTAAAAATACACTATCTGAACAATACAGCTGTAATAAAAAACAAAACATAAAAAGAATCTTTTTACCTTCATATGCATTTTTAAAAGACAAAATACTTCAAGAGAAAAAATAAAATTGCAAGGAAATTTTCTCCATTTATGAAAATTTTTATGTATGGTGCATGCTTTGCAACCAAGTTGTGACTAAAACTTATTGAATAAACCCTCCAACTTTCATAAATGTGAACTGGAGCTCAGGACAGTTAAAATCCCATTTGACAGAAGTAGATCTGGATGAAATTGTATTAACCAGCACTGTAGCTTCATAATAGATATTAGAAACACTTTAATATGAAGACAGAGTCTGAGATACGTTGCAAATGAAATTTATAATTGAACAATACGCACAAGCAATTATATCCTTTGATTCAAACTCTTGCCACTGCCATCCACCAATACACTATGCTAAATGCACCATTACCCATTTACGATCTGCATTGTTACAGTTAATGAAAATTTAAAACTTACAGCAACTATGAAATAAGTTCTACAGATTTACATTGACATACATTTTGACAACCGCTGAATTCAAAGATAAAGTGGAAAGTCAGTTCAGGTAATGTTCACTGAGGATACTGATAAAGCAGCAGTAGTAGTAAGTGATCATGCCAAATATACTGCAGAAAATACTAACAGAACAAAGGAAGTATCATAAGCATGACCAGTTAGTTAAATGCAGCAAATTGTAAGATGTAGATGAAAACAGATGTCACACTGGATAAGAAAAATACTTGTATTTGAAAAATATCTGGTGGCCACCTGACTTTGAGGGCATGATTTCAATTAGCTGGTTTGTTGGATTTTTATTACTTTCCCAGGACATGAGGTTTTGTTATAAAAGAAATTTAATCTGCACAGAATACAGGATTTTAGAGATCAAATCCCAACAACATTTCAGAAATAACTCAGGCAATGACAGTTTAGACATGTTTCCAGTATCATCTGGTAAAAGAGAAAACCTAAAGTTGCACAAGTACCACACCAATCATGCGGCCACTTCACTAGACTACCAACTAAATTTGAATATATCATGTCCTAATAAGCATATGCACGTAGCAAAGTTATAATCTTTGCTTTGTGATCTGCTCCTCCAGTCTGCTAAGGCACTGAAGGTTATATTTAATACAGAGAAAAACACAAGATGCCATAGGCAGGTATGAAATCCTGGGATCTCTGACTGTTGTGAATGCTGTACATTATTAAAAAGTTTGTATTTGAATCCAATTAAAACACTTACCTGAATTGATAACCGTGATCAGGTTTACAGAAATAACAGTTATGTAAAAAATACTTTGTCTACCGTTCAGTAAAGATATGTCAATATGGAAATTTCCTGGTTAGATAGTCTTTGGTGTGAAAGAAACCATGAGAGTAGAGAAGACACTGTTCCTAAGCTAATTATACACACTTGCATAAATCAGCAACCTTCTTTTAATTATGTGCAGATCGGACATACAGAAAAATGCTAAGATGGCAGACACGCTTCTGCTCCCTAGGAAATCAGTGGTATGGCAACTATTTACTTCAAAGATAAAAGGACTGGTTTCCTTAACAGAAAAAATATTTACATCTCCAGGTACAACCAGGATGCACAGTTGTTCACCGCTGATCCTCTCTCTCTCCTGCAAAAATAAAATATTCTTGATAGAGCACAGTACTCTGAACTTTTCTCTTCCTGCTTTTTCTTACCTTTGCACTTGTGATTTTATATATAAATACTGTCCTGCATATTGCTGACCTTTGGCTTTTGTGGTTAGTAACCACACATGGAAGCTGCACAGTTGAAGCACTGGTGGCCCTAGCACACAGTACCCTACACATGAATAACATTTCTTCTGAAACATTTTGGTTGTTCTTCATTTTCATGTGTGCTCTTATTTTAGATGTTAGTAGCTCTAGTTTGATATGTGACTTCGGGAAAAACATGAGGAACATATACAAAATGTATCATTTCAGCACATGATGTATTTTGTTATTTCCATTTAGAGTTTAATTCTCCTTTTTTTTAAAAGAATGAAGTTGGATAATCCATTTTAATGTCATTTTAACTGTCTTTGCTGAGGCTTATCTAAAATTCTAAAGTATACCAGTTTTAGAGCTGACTTCCTCCTGAAAATACAAATATATTAACCAAAACATATTAAAACTATATTATTTAATAAAAAGACATGGTATCCTACAGAGAACTGACTCATTAAATGATCCTATGTTTACAGAATCCACACTGAGGTTAGAAAATGCTATACAATTTTTTAAAAGGCTTAAAATACATAGAAATTACATAATAATCCAAATGAGCACACTGATAGATCATCTATATAAAAGAAATACACTCTAGAAATGCAAGTGTGTAAATTAATTAAAAATGCTTTATCTAATAGTACTTAATATCTAAGTATATATATAGTACTTTTCCAACACAGCTTTAAGTGTATTTTTTAAATGGAAAAACAGAACAAAACATGTAAGTGTATTTCCTATGATGACAAAGCAAAGCCTAGCAAAGATCAGGAAAAGAACTACAATATCTCATGTCCTGGGTTTGTCCTACATCCAGATTGCCTTCTGGAAAAGAAGGATAATAATATATAATCCTTCAGGGCGCCTGGAACCGATTCTTTCCACTCAACAAATTGGTGCTACTAGCTTCCTCCAAGTAACAAAAAGGGAAGAATAAGTTTCATCTTAATAGCTCTAATGAAATTCCCATTATAAAAATGGTCAGCATATTAATTTTCATACATATATAATGGCAGAGAGATTTCTAAATGAAATGCCTCACATGTATTTCCTAAAATCATCATTCACTCCCCAAGGCTATGTACCTCATTAAACACATCCCCCTGAATTTTAGTTTACAATTTAGATCTCCTAATGTATTGCATTTAAGAAACCCGAGAAATGACAGGATCACCCATCTAAAACTACTGGGGCACATACTGTGCTTCTTCACATTATTTGCTCAATGTCAGTTTACAGAGTAGAGAATCAGGCCCTCTGCTTCACTTTGTTTTTTATATGGCTAGGTTACCATCACCAGTTTTATTTGTATTTACATTTAAAGTACTTTCAACATTTATAGACATTATTTAACATCTAAGAGGTTAATCTTCTTTTAAGTTAAGTCACGTGTTACAGAGGGGGATAAGTATCTGCGGTAGGTGTCTAGACCAAAAGTTTCATTAACTTCTTACAGTTTACTGCCTGGACTGTTAAGGAAAACCTAATTAGAGTGCTACAACATTAGGAGGTCACCTGGAAATGGGAGAAATTATGAGAAGAGGAAGGTTCCTTCTGTGTGCACAACGGCTTCTCTCCACAGCACAGCCCCAAATGGCATCAACTGTGAAAATTTGGCTAGTGATGCTCAGTAAACCGCTATATGCCATGTAAGTGAATTCTCTCCAATAGCTTTATTTGAACCACATAGCATATTTATGGTCTAAATTTTTGTTAACTGTTTTCCTAGACTACAGGAAACACAGCGAGCCTTCAGAAATCAGATGACTTCACTTCTTAACTAATCCAGTAAGTGTTGAAGGTAGGAACACAGCAAAGCGAGTTCAAGCCACCCACCATGCAACTCGACACTGCGAGACTTTCTGCTGCAATACCCAGTGAAAGCACTCCAAAGAATTTATTTTAAAAAAATAAATAATAATAATTTGCCTGTATTTTTAAAAGTGAGCATAGCGCC
>NW_009602915.1:0-3709 GCF_000690535.1 Cariama cristata | reverse complement strand
CTCTTCACACTCTGTCCATTTCTTAATGTCGAGGGCAACCCCTCCACCTTTCCTTCTTCGTCTGTCCCTTCTGAACAGCCTGCAGCCATCAACAGCTGCACTCCAGGTCAGAATTCCGGAGAACGGAACACCTACCACTCGTGGCTCCGAGCTGTCGTGAAAACCCCGTCTTTGTTTAGACACCTCAGTGTTAGCTGAGCTTTTAGAAGGTGCTTTCCCTGTTCAGACCCGCAGTGATCAGGTATGGTATGATGCGCGAAGGGCGAGAATCGGCACTTTCAGTCTTAAGGTACCTACTGCTATTAACAATTGTAACTGTTCCTCTGGGTTTTCTAACACCTCCTCTCTTTTATGCATCTGTCTTTCAGAAGGTGAAATCTTTGGGCCAAAAACGGACACAGTTTTGTCATGTAGGCATATTGATAGGATGAGAAGGAACGGCACTGCTGAATGTTCCCATCAGAGTCGTTGGCAGATGCACCTGTCAGGAAGGATTTGGTGATGGATGTTGGGATAATGAGCCACAGGGAGGTGGACTGTGACTTTTCACTCTTTGTCACCTCTACTTTTCTCCCAGTTCACGAGACCTTCACAAAAAGGAGAAGCTGTTACTACTGCTGGCTGCACAAGGCGTAGCTCTTCGTCGATGCGGATGCTGTGTGTAATACCCGTGCAGTGGTATTGCTCAGGAAGGGTGAAAGCCGAGGAGGTGGGGGTTTATTGTCTTTTACGCCGAGGCTTGTTCAGGTCTCGGTGGCTGCAATCTCCAGAGTTAGATGGTTTGCCTTTGGAGTTAGGATATCATCGATGGGGCCCACCGGGGTGAACCAGCTGTTTATGCACCCTAAAAACACCACTTCGTCTTTCCTCTGCCGCAGGGCGGACGGGAGGGGGAACCGGACCGAGTGTGGGGCTCGGAGTGAGGGGGACAGAGGGTGGGTGGGGGGCAAGTTCAGGGAACGAATCTGGCGGCTGGAAGGAGTTGGGCCCTGTTTAAAATGGCTGCCACCGCATTCAAGGGGCCATTTTAAGTGCCTGTTATCCTACTCTTGCTTAAGGGTGTGATTTGAATGAATGTGAAGCCAACAAAAATGTTAGATTCCAGTACAAATCTGTTCTGATTTGGGGATTCATCTGAGTCCCAACAATGCGTAAAGTACTGTGGGATGAGAGGTGATATACTGTGGAAACGTAAGATATGAATTTTATATTTATTACTGACTTGGCAGGGTGCTTTTCACATCACCATTCTGGTACAATTTTGATTAGATTTTTATGCTGAGCATCGGAGAAACACTGCTCGTGTGTACGTAATTCTCTCTCCCTTTTGTGCTTCTCTCCTCTGATAAGGAGAACTCCGTGCTGATGAAGGAGACAGGGTTGACAGTCCTTGCGCTGTAATGATACAGTTTAGACAATGCCAGTAAAAACTTCCTCTGCCAGCATGGAGGACGTGTGTTGACAGGGAGCAGAGTGCCTCCAGCAGCCGAAGGACAGGTAAATTCATGTGTCTTGCCCAGTTCCTGGCCCTTGCAAGAGTTCGGAAGGGTGATGGTAGTTGCCCAAGATGGTCATGTTGAGGCGTCTGGGGGACCTGTTCAGTGGTCCTCAGCCCATGTGTTGCTCTCATTTGTCACGAATTGTTGTCTCGAAAGGGATTTTGTTTACTCCCAGCATGTGCTGGCTCTGAACTAGCATTGAAAGCAGATAAAATTCATCTGCAGATGGAGGGCTGTCTGCTCTCTCACAGGTACTCGTTTTCATTACATGGGTAAGCATCAGGAAAATACCCGTCTCAATAGACTGCCGTACAAAGTCAGAGTTCTGGGGCAGTGGCAAATCTGTTGTATATATTTGTGTTTAGTTATTTATACAACCCTTGTCTTTTGTGTAGAGCTTTTTGCAAGCTTCGATGCATGTATTCTACCTTGCTTTGTGTCAAAACTAGTACCGTCCCCATTTTATAGCTTCTTAAAGAACTGTGTTGTGTGGTTGGAGATGGTGCAGAAGGTCTGCATCAAAACTGGGAACAGAACCCAGACTTCTGGGATTCGCGGTTCAGTGTCCAATACCCGGGAAGAATGAGGGAGACAGCGGGATGATTTTTGTGCTTATTTAAAGATATATTTACATGTGTTTGTGCTGAATCTGCTTCTGGAGATGTACAGCTTCAATGTGGCGCTTTTCATTAGAATAATTGTCTTTAAGGAGCTTAAAAGGATAAAAATGTAGTAGGTTTTTGCATCTTCACCACCACCAGCATTGCAGTTGTACTGCAGAAATGCATTTGGCTTGTGGCATTTGGTGGAACCAAAAAGTTTGACTCAATCCGATATTGGCAGAGCAAAATGTAGGAACAGACGATTGCCAGCAAGTTGATTTACCACGATGAGATTGTAAGTTGTCATCTGGGCTGTAGTAGTTTGACTCTGTGATCCTTTTTCATTGCAGTAAGTAGTAAAATGTTTGCTTAAACCATCAGGAGGTTGGTTGGTTGAGTGTTACTGTGACTCAGCTGGCAAACGCTAACTCGTTAGTCATGGTAACTCGGTTGCTTACTTCTGTGTTTGCGTCTTGTGGTCCGATGTTGGTGGGTAGCCATTGCCGGTGGAAGGCAAGGGAAAGGCAAAGCCTGGGAGTTACCTGGCTGTAGTCACGCTCCTCCCCGCTAGCCTGGCCAGAAGCAAATCTGCCTGCAGCGCTGCCGGCTGGTTGGAGAGAAAAAAAAAAAATTGATGGAAAAAGCTTTGTCTGAGTCTAAGTTGCTGGCCTACTGAAGTCAATTTGTCACCCATATCAGAGCTGTGAATTCTTATATTTAAAGTTTTGGCAGCAAAGGGACGAGGCTTAAGGTGGTGTTGTATGGGTTAGGAGTTCAGTCCCCACCCTCCCACAGCTGGCAGACAGGCTCTTTGCAGGAGAGGTGGAGAACCATCCCCTCGTCGAGAGAGAAGCTGCTAAGTTGCTGGCCTACTGAAGTCAATTTGTCACCCATATCAGAGCTGTGAATTCTTATATTTAAAGTTTTGGCAGCAAAGGGACGAGGCTTAAGGTGGTGTTGTATGGGTTAGGAGTTCAGTCCCCACCCTCCCACAGCTGGCAGACAGGCTCTTTGCAGGAGAGGTGGAGAACCATCCCCTCGTCGAGAGAGAAGCTGGCCTGCCGGGCAGCCACGCGCTAGCCCGTACCTTCGCCTTACCCAGCAGCGATGCGTGAGGTCAGGTGGCTCCAGCCCACGCAAAATGAACTTGGGGTCTGTGCCCAGCCCCTGGCCTGCAGATCTTCTGCCTGAGGTCTAAAACCTTAAATAGCCCGCGTTCGGGGCCGGCCTCTCCAGGAGGGAACCTTGCTTGCAGTGTAAAACCACCGCACACTTACGCTTGTTTATGCGGGGAAGCTGGCGTGCAGTAAGCTGGGGTGTGAGTTTATGGCTCCCTAGCTGTTCTGGATTATTTTGTGGGGGCATTTTTCACACGCAATTAAGAGCTGAGCTGCTTGCTCCAGTGGTGTCGAGTAAGAGTGGCCACGGCGTGAGTTGGTGTGCCGTGCCTGGTGTGCCGTCTGTTCGGAGCCCAGCTTATTGCTCCTTTCCCAGGGGGAACAAGCCCTTGGATAACATTTGGATTTTACAGGAGGCCACGCAGGATGGGAGCAGCGGCCAGGTGGTGGGGTGGGACGCAGGAGCTGTGTGACCAGCAGGGCTGCGGGC
>NW_009602914.1:0-14391 GCF_000690535.1 Cariama cristata | reverse complement strand
GTTATCACTCTGCTCTATTTCTGTTGTTTGTTCTACTGTGATGGGCTTCATTATGGTGATTTATAGGAGAACCCTAGCTAAAACCAGGGCCTGCTGTGTTAGGAATTGCATAAAACATACCTTGAGAGACAGCTGTTGTTTCAGAGGGTTGATGTTCTAGATAAAGTGTCAGAGACCAAAGAAAGGATGAGGGTGGGAGGGTGATTTAATCATGTTCATGTAGTCATTCAGTGGTGAAGGCAGGTGTAGGGCCAAGGCCTCCCAAGTATCAACCCAGTTCAATATACCAACGCTGTTTCTCTGTTACGACACTTTGATACTTCAACTAATTTTCCATTTGCACAGTTTCACCTTGTCACTGTCTAATAGATGACACCTAAACCAGCTCCAATCTAAACAGATCAGTCACACTAGGCAGTCTAGAATGTGAATAGCTGCTTTTGCAAACAAACTTTGCTTTCCCTCCAGGGACTTGCAGACAACCAGCTCTGGTGTGCTTGCACACTAGATAAACATAAATTTGTAATTCAGTCTGTTTAGCTTGCCCCAGGCAGTTAAATGCAAGCAGTTTTGGATACAGGCCGTTCCTCATTCAAGAAGGTGCCTGTGTATCTGAGGTGTGAGGTCAAAGGTTGATGCAGAAAATTAGTAACCAGAGTTCCTTTCTACTATTCAGCTCTGGCCATGACTCATTACCTAAATCTAGTTCTATTTAAACTGGTACACCTTGAAGGACTCCTGCTACTAGCTCTATTCACCCTGATAAATTAGACTACCATCCTTCCCCCCCAAAAAAAACAATCAAAAGAAGTTGTACTGTTCTTACAAATAACCTAAGGCCAGTAGCTTCCCCAAGTCCTATGTGCTATGTGTGACCATGGGCAAGACCTGAGCTCTTAGGATAAACAGATATCGGAGATAAGTTTTCACTAATATATATGTGCAAAAAGGAAGAGAAAACAAAGCAATTTTGAGGGGGAATCTCCAGCGGCATCATATTATGAAACAAGGAAACAGGAAAATGTTGTCTTTACCACTGTGGTGAAATTGCATCTATAACACGGTGTTCTGTGATGGGCTCCTTATCATCATAGAGACATTGACAGATTTTGTAGGGAGTTCAGAAAAAAGAAACACAAGTGATTAGGGAGCTGAAGGGATTGACTTGTGAAGAAAGATTAAATTAACAAAATTAAATATGTGTAGCTTGTCTCAGCAATGACGGGAGGCCCATGATAGTCACCTACCAGTAGCTGAAGGGTTTGAATACAAGAGAGGAGGGAAAATTAGTTTGTTGTGAAGTGCTATAATGAGAAGGAAGGGAAAGGGAATGGAGTAAAGGCAGCATAGGCTACAGCCCAAGAGAGCTTCCCGGCAGTGTGATGTTGCTGCTACATGAACAGTGCAACTTGGTAAGACAGAAATGTTCAAAACTTGTGGAAATGCAGGTCTTGAGCACAAATGCCTAAACCAGTTCTGATACACAGAACTGGAGCACAGAAAGGGAAGGCACAGTTGCCCTGGAAAACACTCTGAAGTCACTGTAGAAGTATACTTCACCTACTTCAAGTTCCTGAGCAACTCTTTTGAGTCCTTAGTTGCAAACAGGCAACAATGGGCTATCAAGAGTAAGGAAGCACCAGCCTCTATGAACTCAGGCAGTGTCACATAACAAATGTGTTAGCATCAGCGGGAGGCTTGTTCATGCACTGAGTGACAGCATCTGTTATGTAACAGAGACTCACGGTGACAGTGATGATAAGGTATCTGTATGAAAGGGCACTTGAATGAGTCCCACTATTCTTAGCTTCCAGGCGCCTGTCCTTGAATGCAGCTGAGGAGCAGAGTCAAAACTGAGGGAGGCAACATCTATACACGTGTAGCCTTCAACCTCACCCCTCAGTTTTCTTTTACCCACATAAGTGAGAGCAAATTGAAACTGGTCCAACACTTGCTAATTGCCAGATATCCCACAGAGCTCTCACAAAAACAGACGCTAATCAAGAGAAGCTAGCAAGGGAGCATGTGTGTGTGTACATGTGTGAAGCATACCCACACCTGTCAAGTTCCTGCAGGCAGTCTTCACAACTCTGCTATAAAGCATAATGTTGCCCTAATTCAGGAAAGAATTTCACCTTATATCTGTAAAATAGAGAGAATTACATTCTCCTACTCCCTCACAATATTATGAAGCTGATAAACTAATTGTAAAAAAGCTCAGAGTCTCTGGATGAAAGCACAAACAGTTCATGTTTGCACAATTCAGAAAAGGTTCTCTTTGCATTAACAGCTCTGCAGAGTTAGCATTATGTTATGGACTAAAGGCTAAAAATTCTCACCTTTCTACAAATGATTCCACTGCCATTAACTAGTATCTCCCAAGCCAAGGACAATCAACTTAGTTATTCCAAAATCCAGCTATTTGTTTATTCTTGGGTAGTAAAGGTATATATCCAGTCATACTCTATGAGAGGCCTGTAGACATTCCAAGAGGTGCAATGGCTGAAGTGTCAGGGACAAATTTTTTTTCCAAAATCTCATTAGACAGTACTTTTCAGCAGATGCTGATTTGCAAGGCTGCTGCTCTGGCCTTAAGGAGATCAGCTCAGGATATCTTTAGAAATTACGAGGTATTGAGTGCACACCTTAGAGAAAAAGCAACACAGATAAAATCAGCATATCAGTTTCAGCTAAAACGTTGGGATTGTGCTTGAAAGAAATAAAATGCCTTCAAATTACCAAGCTTATCTCTTGGCCTCGTGTTTTTTCTGTGCCTTGAAGGTGTCTGTGCTCAAAGCTTTTCCTTTTCTTTGGACAATAGGGCCTGCAAAGGAGCCTTTTCAGTGTGTCAGGTCAATAGTCCAAACACTGAGAAGGATTTACGCTATAGATAGTAACAGCATCAAAGAGGCCATTACATCTTCAGCACCAGTAATCCCCATTTTAAAAACTCCATTATCTGACTGGTTCTTCATTTGCTTGTCACGTAATCCTTGTTGTTGTGGTAACTCAGAAACGAATGCTGTGAGTTTAATAGAGACAGTGACAGAATTGCCTATCCCTGGATTCAGTCAGGATGGTTATGGGCAAGACAGAAAGAAATCACAGACTAATAAGGAGTTCAAAGATGTTAACTGAACAACGAGAATAAAATCTGTGAGGATGCTGCTTAAATTGTGAAATACTTATCAGACCTTCTTGGGGATCGACTCTTTTCTGATTTTCATGAATCATTCAAGATCAAACCCCTGACCCTCTAGTTTTTTAGAAAACCTTTCAGTGTAGGTCATAAATAGTGAACAAATCTGTTCTCTGGGCCAGAGACTGCCAGATTTCTATAGAAATCGATGTCTGCTCCTTTGACGATGGAAAATGGGTTCCTTTAGTAACCAGAACAACAATTATTTGTTAATATTTATACCCTCTTCTATGAAATTATATGTCTTGGTAGAACAAAAAGATGCAGCACCTCTCTGCTCTTGGGCCACCAGTTGTAGTCTAGTTCAAACTAGTACAAGGCTCAATGTATTGACCTACATAGGAATGTTTGGTTTATTTTGGAGGACATGAGCTGTAACTCAGGCAGCCACTTTCTCTTTGACCAGTAAACTGAAGGTAGAAGAGGGGCTTATTTCTCATCAAAAAGGAAAAGGAAGACCAATAGGCTTCTAAGCCGATCGTGGCTTATCTGTGGAAGAATCCCTTACTTTCAAAGGCTCTTCTTAGTAGCCAAAAACAAGAGTCAAAACTAAGAGGCTGAGAGTCAGAGCGATCATTCCTGGGAAGACTCCATCAGGTTTAAGAAAGGCCATGCTCCTGAGTGCATCTATATCCCAAATCCGACCTCTACAGACCACAGCTCTTGGCAGCCTAGTAAAAACCAGGTTTCTGCAGGATTAGGGAGAGATTATCACAAAGCTGTCTTACTAAGAATGGCTAAAATAGGGAACACAAAGAAGACCAGTTATGGCACTAAATGTTGTCAGGTCTTCTTTAACTCTCAGGAATCTGATGCAAAGTATGTTTTAAAACAGCTTTTTTAGATGCAACACCTCAGGCAATCCCAAGGCACAGGGCCCGTGACTAAGCAGCACCTCGTCATAATGACACCAAATGAGAAAACATAGTTTCTCCCTTAATCAGCAAGTTCTGTAGTGCTTCTCCTGAATGGGACTGAAAGGACTCATCACTCAGCTGTAGCACCTGACTGAAATATAGATCTTCTCTTTTGGGGAATAGCCTAGTATTTCAGTCTTGAATTGGAGCAAAGTATTCCGTGGAGCAGAAGTCAAGATACAATGTCTAAAAGGACAGCTCAGCAGCAGCCCATGGAAGAGCCTGTAAGATACAAAGACACTGGAGTAGTTAGGAAATAAGTCAGCTATTTGGTTGCCTCAAAAAGAAATAGTTAGGAATTAAGGAAGAAAAGATAGCCCTGCCTCCATCTGCTGTATGTATGAAGGAGGGTGGAAACAAGTTGTTCCCTTTAGAAAAGGTTCCCAATTGTTGGTTAGTAAATCATATGTGGTAGGGATGGATGCAAATTCTCTACTGCTGCTTAATGAGTGGCAGCTGGCATACATCATGGACTAAAGAGATACGATAGCTGAATTTTCATGACTAGAGTTGAGGGTGGGGGAAGGATCATCCTTCACTGGCTTCACTGTCACCATAACAATGATGTGACATCTCTTTCTGTGTGCAGTTATGGACACCCAGCAGCCTCAACAAGAGTGATTTATTACTATGTGCTCTTCATTTATTCTATCCTATGAATTTCCAGGGAACAGCAGTTAAAGAAATGGAAAGATAAACCCGCATTTCAAATTGGCTTGTGATGACACTTTGGAAAACAACAGAATTGCTTTACCATAAATTGTTTGCAATGGTCAGGCTTTAGTAGATTCATTTCATTCGAATGAAGGGAACAGCAACTCTGCATTCACAGTGCCAGCCAGCACAGTGTGAGGAGACAGGAAAGTGAGCACTCATCTTTTAAAGACAGATCACTATCCAACTTGTAGTGCCAGGGTCCTCAGTGCACCAATCGGCCTTAATTGCCCCACCAGCCTGACCCAAAAAATCTCTGCTCTTTGCTTCGGGAGCTCCATTCCAGCTCAGGCCTGGGCTCCCAGTCCTGGCCTGAGCTATGTTGTAGGTGTATCTGTTTCCATGCTTGTTCCTGAGTTGTTGTTTGGCTTCCCTGGGCTGACCTTGGACCTGATTTGTTCTTTGCCTGAGGATGGCTGGAGGGTTGATGGAATCTGTTACCGTCACCAGCCCTGTCCTCCTTGCCCAACTGTGGGACTGTGCCTTATTGGTGAGGATGCTGCCCCTGCCTGTGCTGTGGTCTCCCTCAGCTGCTGGCTTGCCTTTCCTTGTGGAACAGCCTGCACTTGCTGCTCCCTGAAACTTAGTAATTTCATCAACAAACTCTTCGTCAGGGTAACGTGTGTGTGGATAAGAGGGATAGGGATGCTTGTGGGTGGAATTAAAGAAGTAATTCTTCCATGATTACTTTCTCATTCATAGTTCTCTCTTTTTGCATACAATCATCATGTAATTCATGTAATTCATTGTCACTAACAAAATGAAATTATAGTCTCAGGACCAACTAGGATGGAGGATATGATACAGAGTGTCTTATGAATTTGGGATAGGGTTAGAAAGAAGACAGAGCAACTAGAGAATGGCACTGGTAACCAGAGCCTCAAGAACAAATCTAGTTCACATGTTCACATCAGTAGAGAGCCAGAATCAAAGCCTTCTCTTGATTACTGGATAGAGAGCATTAAATTATTTCAGTTCTGCTCCCAGATAAAAATTGGCTCACCTATTAAGAACTGGATGAGCCATGGAAAGCAAACTTTCTCCCTTTTTAGAGCAGCACATGCAAGGATAGGACAAATTTTTCTGCTTGAATCATTTGATAGATATGTAAAAGTTTGGAGTTCTTCAGGGCTGTTAAATATTTCTCATTATGAAAATCACACATATTCAATGGAAGTGTTGTAATTTGAAAAACAGGACAAGCTTTTGGGTAGGTGAGTAATCTGAAGGATATGTGTGCCTCAATTTCCCACATTAAGCTTTTCACAACATAGGCACGAACTACTTCCAATTGGATGTACCCATGTCTAAAGATATTAAAAAGGATGAGTGCATGCACTGAAGTATGCTTCCATTCCATAGGTTGATTTGCCTTCACGGTATACTGATTTTAAGGTAACAGAATTATAAAATCTCAGTCCAACAGAATGAAGAAAATATTGGTAATGTTGCAGAGCTCACAGCAACTTGTAGTCATGTCTTGCTCAAGCATGTGAATTGCAATGATACTCACTTTCACAGCAGTTTTCCTCCTAGGAAACTTAATATACATTTTCTTGCCCTTCTTCAAGAACAGGATTAATATCCCAGACTTGCAAATAGGGTCATATGCAATTTCATGACTTCCACAAGGTTACACTACCTTAGTTTCCTAAGTCTAAACACTAGACAGTTACTAAGCAAAGTAAATTTCAAGAGTAACTGTCACATTGGGGAAGATCTCCAGAAACAAAACTGCCTTAAAGCCAGAGCAGATCTGACTCTGTAAGGATTATTTGTCACACACACTCATAAGCCATTTCCTTCCTTGCTCTTAAGTTTACGTAGATAAAAGGAAGGTCAGGATTTGTGCGCTGAACTCCACTGACTTCCAGCTTCTGGAACTCCTTGATGGACAATGTAAACTAGATCAAACTTCATGCTCTTCAAACTCCCTCACACCCTGCCCCTAGAACATGGAGCCTTAGAGTTAGTCAAAAGCCTTAGCAGGATTGTGTGGAGCAGGGCTTACACAGATTGGGGATTTTGGCCCTTACAGGACTTAAATTCTTCAGTGCATTTAGAAATAAATGACACTTTTCCCTGCAGTTAAAAAAGGCACTGTGTGCATCTATGCTTTTCAACAGAGTTCATCTTCCTTCATGCTGTCAGTGACAGCAATATACAGCAGAGGGACCCAAAGTCTTCCGCAGCTGTGCTTGAGCATTGTGTTACAGCCAGCAGGAACGTGAGGAGGACAGCCTCTCACAGCAGCGCAGCAACTGGGACAGAGACTGACAAGGAAAAAGTCTTTTGAGCTCAATCACCCAACACACCAATTAAACAGGAGCAAGACATGCATATATTTCTAAAGGTTTTTTTCCCTGCCATTGTTGCAGGTTTTTGAAAGGTAGATGGATGGATCAGACCAGTGAGTAAGTGGGACAGTGGTAACACTTCTAAATTAGCATCCCCTACCACTATTAGATCCTTTTCTCTGTACCTGAAGGGTAAAATGTCAGTTTTCTTTGCCTTTCTTCTTCTTGTTGTTGCTACTACGTATAGCTTTGAAAACAGCTTTTTACTGTAAACAGCTCTGGGGAAAAAAGGTATAACTGATGATGATGTCTTGGACAGAGGCACGCTGTTGATAATCAGACTGGAATAAAAAGCCATTTTCTACACCATATATTTTCACTTTTTTCTTCCCACTGAAATGAAGCTTTTGGGGTTCTTTTGGGTTTGTTTGAGGTCTACATTATCCTTGAAGTATGTGCAATAATACTGTCCAGCTTTGACAATATTTTGTACACCCCACTGGTCTAAGTATGATACAGATTTCCTTTTGTGCTCCTTTACTAGCAAGTTTTTATTTCTCTAACTTGGTCTTCTAGCTCAAGCGGAACTTAAGAGTGGTGATCCAGTGGTTTATCTCAAGTCAAAACCAAGATGGGGCTATGGAAGCAGAATTCTCAAAGTAGTCCAAAGTGTGATGTTCATTAAACAGCAAATGTGTGAATGACATGAAACCTTCCCTTGCAGTTGAGGCACCTACTGATTTGGGATACAGTAAAGCAAGTCCCCTAACTAGTACTAACAGTGAGCAGTCTCAAGCTGCTGAACAACACATCTCGCCCTTACTGCACTCTTAGGCTGCGAGTGAGACATAATCCAAGAAACCATACTGAATTACACAAACTACAGCATTCAGAATATAGAACGATCCATCTCTGGCAGTAATGTGGAGTCTCAGCCATACTATCTTCTAATCATATAGGCAGACTGGCAACCAAGACCTAAGCTCAGAATGGAGGTTTCATTTCCAGAGTCTATATAGATATGCATGTATATGTGTACATTTGTATGAATGTATACGTATGTATATAGGCAATGAACAAAGAAATACACATCAGTGGCAGGGTATCTTATCCAAAATATGCCCAGTCTAAATATTGCGCTTTTAAAAAACCCTTCACTTCATACATCACATCTACTGCTATTCAGATAGACAGACAGCGCAACAAAGCTGCATACAGCCTCCATGTACCCACTCCTTAGATCTAGAATACCAGGAATTTGCTTATTTTTGGAATCTGTGATAAGCATTTAGTCTTTCTACAGACTCTACAGCTATCATAAAAAATTACTCCTTGCAGCTACAGAATGAAACCTTCTAAAGTGAAACCAGGAATTTCACAACACAGCAGAAATCTACCTGCTCTTTTCCCAACTCATGTAGATATAACTTCATCATCATCACAGAATGGTTTGGTTGGAACGGACCTTAAAGATCCTCTAGTTCCAACCCCCCTGCCATGGGCAGGAACACGTTCCACCAGACCAGGCTGCACAAAACCCCATCCAGCCTGGCCTTGAACACTTCCAGGGATGGGGCATCCACAGCTTCTCTGGGCAACCTGTGCCACTGCCTCACCACCCTCACCGTGAAGAATTTCTTCCTTGTATATAATCTAAATCTTCCCTCTTTCAGTTTAAAGCCATTACCCCTTGTCCTATCACTACATGCCCTTGCACTTGTGGCACAAGACAAGTGATGTGGAGTAACATGGACTGGAAATATGCTGGAAGTCAGTACAAAATGAATAGTTTTGTTCCTTGACTGTCAATGGTATCTCAAAATTTTTAAATGCCCTACCTCATTGCTCCAAAAGAAAGCAAGTTAATGTTATTAAGGAATATCTTTCCTTTCACCTGATCATCTTACTCTCTCTTCTCCTTTCATCACACTTCTCTACCACCTACTACAAGTGTACAAGGATGCCCTCACAGTCTCACTCAGGTTCAGATGGACTTTTGCACAAGCTGGAGCTTCAGTATCTTTTCAGAATTTCTACTTTAGCATTACCACTTCAAGTGTTTTAAACCAGGCCCCACTTCAACTGTTTTAAACAAGGCCTTCAAAACCGAGGCCTTATTTTAAAATAAGGACTGCCTAACAATTATATTTTTCTACATCTATAAATGGTATCTTCTACCACCACCCCTCAAAATAAATAACAACATGAATCTGTGATGTTTGCCTTGTACTTTTAATTTGGAAGTTACTGCATTTGAGAAGTACCAAATATTTTGAGACTCAAAAAAAAAAAAACCAAGATCTAACTATATTTTTGAAGAAACTGTATTTAAACTGCCACAGCTGACAAGCTCAGTCAGAGAGTCAAACTCAAAATATATCAGATTTCTACCAGTGGGCTGTTCACTTACATGGGAAAAATGATCCAACCATCCTCTCCAGATGGCAAAGGCAATTTGAATTCCTTATGCCACCACAGAAGGTAGAACAATAAATTTTTAAAAATCTGATCTAATACAAGAAACTCTAGAGTAACTCCACTGATGACATTGGGATGAATTCCTCTGTATTTACTCAGTGAGACTGAGAGCAGAGTTGAAGCCTATATATTCAGACCAAAAGTTGACCATGCTTTGGAAAAGATTTACTGCAAATAAGCAGCCATTCAGTCACCAACACCTTTCTCTTGAAGGCAGGTTAACTGCTTAAGTAAGAACTTGCCTTGCAGGCATCAAGAAGCAAATATTTGAGGGTTAAATTTTTGTATTTCAAAAAAGTTGTACCAGTGAGAAATGCTTATTTTGATATCCAAATTGAGGAAAAAATATCAGACTAGCATTTATTCTTGGCATTACAAACATGCTTAAGTATCATTGAAGCCAGTGCTTAAAGCTATACATTCCAAAATCATTATATTGGTCACTATGCTCCTGAGGATGTGCAGGTTCTTTAGGCCTGGGGCATTTTCATACACGCACAGGTCAAAACACAAATAGGTCCAAATATTGCTAAGAGCAGGAGAAGAACCCTAACCAATTCCAGATCCCACAATGACAACAAAAATAGCAAAAGCACTGACTAGTTAAGCTGTAAAGTTTCCATCTCCAGACCTCAGGAGCAGAAGGAATGATATAACCAATTACTACACAAAAGCAGAACTAACAGATCAGGCAACTACCTGGAATCCCATGAAATTCTAAAATAAGTACAATGCTGAAAATAACATTTAATTTTCTTAACTTTTTAAATACTTATGGACTAAAACCACTGCTTTTAAAGGTCTGCTTACAGCCCCAGTTATACTGTTTTGTGTTCCTGCTATGCCTTGTAACTGCGCATAGTGTGTGACCAATACGTATATTTGCTCATTTATGTATTCTTTGCAACAAAGACTGACATTTACTTGGTGTTTATATTTTACTTGAAAAAATCTTACTTGATCAGTAAGATCTGTCCAAATAAAAGGATGATTCTCAGATTTCACACTAACAACAACATAAATAATAACATCATTTAGTTGACATGTATTTACAGGGTTTAATATAATAGTTGCTGCTGAAGAACTTGTGACATGTAGGTTATATCTAGCACTTATGTATATGAAATTCTTGACTTCTGGAGGACAGAAAACATTCTGAACTGTTTCCTTTCCCATGGCTCTATGCGCTGAGTTTTTGAACTTGTATTAACAGTGAGATTCCTAATACCATTCTTCCACTAACCATGAGACTCCTGATAGCATCCAGTATCTTAATGGATAATCTCCTAAGGAGCTTGATGCTCCTAGAAAGCTGTGGCAGGGACTCAGAGAGTTAATCAATATATTCCAAAACCTACCATATGCGTAACACATCTTCTGGCAAGAAAATGCTTCACAGAGTCCTCTTTATATTCTAGGTAGAATGTGTCCAATATATGAATGAGATGGCAGAAATAATCAATTTTTTTTGCTTATTTGTTTTGAGGCTTTGTGCTCTGTCAAGAACTCTATTGTATTACGACCATGAACTCTTCCAAGGGACTCTCCACAATCAGATAGTAAAGAGGGCCCCTGCAATCACACCAGTCCAGTTAACTGCTGTAATACTTTGTGCTGGTGTATCTAGTCCTCTTGTGGCACCAGAAAAATATCAAAGACTATTCACAGCTATCTGTACCTTCCAGAAGGACACACTGCTCTGTCCACCAAAATGTACCTGCCAGAAACGGTCATAAAAACCCAGAAGCCTTTATGAGTCATGCACAGAGCTTTTCAACAGTTGCTAAAGGAGGATTTTAGAACTTCGCAGAGAGTTAACAGTTACCTCTCTGTGACTTTAATAGCTGTGAGTCTTCGCAGTGACTTTAGTGAGCTTAATGGAAGAACAGAAAGGCGACTGCTGTCTAAGGGGAGCTTACCTTAGTCAGTGTAGCACTCAAGCAGTTTCAATGTACACTTAATTCTTAGTGAATTCAGTGGGAATCCTACACATCTATACTACATCCATGACCTTGCACCAAAACATCTTTCAACAGTGCTTAGAGCACCATGAGTAGTATCTGTCACTTGTTCTTACATCCTCTCAGTAGCGGGAAAGTATATGCAGGTCAATTGTTACCCACATGTGCATAGATTTGTTGTCAATTGCCAAGATGATGAGCACCTTGCATTTGAAGCAAAAAGTGATCAGATTTGTCAAGGTCCTTAGTTTCTTTCTAGAGGATAATAGTTATGAATGCATCATTGCATGCATCAGATGTATGATTTGTTTGACCAAACATGGATGTCCTCAGTGTAGATCTAAGTCATAATCAATGGAGGCACAATTCCTCACTCCAAATGTCCATATCTGTATCTATAATGGGCTGGACACTGATAGTGTCCCCTGCTCTCCAGTGGCTACAGTGAGCTATGTCGTGACCAGCCTTGATGTGAACACCTGACAGGCAAAATTTTACACTAGGGGAAATAAATCCTACCGTTGCTGCCAAGAAATGTTCCTCCAGTCTCCTGATTCACTAACTGAAGTTGTCAAGTGTAGGCATGTGTCTTCAAACAGCAGAGGCTACCAGCACTGAGGAAGACATCTCTCTACCTGATCATCCTCCATAATGGCAGCCTCATTCAGCTTTAACTGCTGCCACCAATTCTTCCTTTATGGGCTGACCTCATTCCAGATGGTGCTGAAGTTGTGTCTGGAGAAAGATGAACTGAGCCAGTGACCTGTTAAGCTGCTTAAAATGTGGAATGTGATTATATACTGCCTTGAGTGGGAACTAGAGTCTCTGGACACATAGAGGCAGGAACCAAAATCCCAGAGTTTTAGAGATTAACGGATGGTTGCTACTGAAAACACAGAGACTGAGGAGACACAGGGAGGCTGCAGAGCTAATCTTTTTCTTCAATAAAATGAGTCTTCTACTTATTGTTTTGTAACTACATAATACTACAAAATGCACAAGTTTGTAGATGCTGCTCTGTAACTTTTAATTGCGCACACACCCTGAGCTGTTTTGATGCAACCTTCATGTTGGTTTTCAGAATAAAATGGGAGTATGTTTGACATCTCTGTAATGGGTTTCTGCTGGGAATGGATTTGCCCATTCACAAGGAAATCCTATTCAATACCCCTCTTGTGTCAACACAGTCAGAATTAATCATGTCCTCCATTACACAGGGGAGAAGTGTCCATATCCCACAGGAATACGCCACAGGCTTGGTAGATGACCTGTCCCCGAGTTACTGATTGTTTTGACAAGTAGGGTCAAAGTGTGTACCACAATTACCCTGGATTTCTGAACAGCTACAGTGTTTGGTGATTTGAGGTATAGGTGCAGCATCTGACTGACTGGAACCATTTGCTATATTATCTGGAAACAGCCATTCTAGTTGGAATGAAACAATATATAGTTGGAAGAAATTCCTGACTTTTTCTACAATCACAATAAACACCTGGAGCTGTATTCCTCTATAATTAATAGAGATCTAATAAAATAATTTAGTGTTACTTAGGAAGCAGCTTTAATCTATCAAGTCACACTGCCCTCCATCCCCTTGCAGTAGGAATGCATCACAACTGTGAATTCATTTCAGTATTACTTCTCTCTCTTCACAACCATAAAGCAGAGTAGGATCATTCCCATTTTCTAACTAGAAGACAGAAGTACAGCACAGACTGAGGAATATAAATCTTTTCAGTGCAAAGAATGCTTGGGGACAAACCAGAAAATGACCCCCAGTTTTGTACAGCTTTGTGTTCTAGGATCCTTGTTAATTCATTGTTAGTCTTTTCACAGCTACATGAAGAACATCTGGCAATAGAAATCTGAACAGGAAAGGCAAAGACTATCAACTCTGCTCTGCCTAGCAACCAATATCAACAAGCAGATTTTATCATCTTCTCTCTTGCCCTCGTATCAATAACGCCAGAGAAGTTATTACCCTGCCATTTCCCTCCACGTCAAAAGAACAGTTCTGTACTTCAACAGAAGTGAAGTGCCTCATGCTACCTATTTTCTAGATATGATTGCACATCTGGGGCATGTACGTTAGTTCAACAAAAAGCCTGAGACCAAACAGACCAGTATTCTATTGACTTAACTCACGTTGGTACTGCTGCAGATATATATTACAGAAGACAACTCCTACAGTCAGTTCAAATTGCCAGGTAATACACTGGTCTGCCAGCCTTCTGAACACAAAATTAAGTGGAAATCATTTTGAACTCAATGAATGCATGTTTTTAGAGGCAGGATATGGATTACTGAGATTTTGACAGTATTTCAGAGCAAGGAAAGGCTGCTGCAAATTGACTGAGTGGAATCAAAGTACTCCCTTGTTCACAATTTAACAAAAACTAGCACCTAAACTGCATCCATTTGTACAAGTGATGCACAAACCCAACAAATGTACGTGTTACTGCTTTCCTGGGAATGCACAGGTTTTCCATTTGGCAAAGCTTCAGCATGTGGCTTTTTGCAGAGCTAGAATTTGGGACAGAAATTAGACTTTCCTATTCTTAAAACACAACAAGAACAAACAGGAAATTGATTTCCAAACAAATCTGTCTTGGTAGTGTTGTTGTCAAAGTTGATCCAGGAAAAAGAGACCAGAAATAATAGCTCTGGATCCAACACTTAATAGTGATAACAAAGCAAACAGAAACACGCATCTGTACACACACACAAATACACACAGACATTCAAACTAACTTCCTGAGGATCCACATACATGCAAAGTATGTGAGATTCAAAGTATGTGAGATTCAACAAGACCAAGTGCTGGG
>NW_009602913.1:0-1271 GCF_000690535.1 Cariama cristata | reverse complement strand
GGGCCCCCTCCTCCCCCCGCACACGCCTTTCAATTCGAGGGCCCAGGTCTCCTGCCAGCGCAGTGTTTATTCATCGCGTAAACAAAAGTGAAAGGAATTAAGCGGGCAGATACGATAGCTCAGGGGGACCTTTCAGGCCCTTCAGCATGGAGTTACCATGCCCACAGAGAACAGGACATCCTTACAACCCAAAACATGCAACGAGCTTTGTAGCTATGTATTTACAAACAACCCGCGACGGTTTCCATTTTGGTTTTGCCCTCCGGTACGTTAAGGGCAAAATGCTCTTTTACATAATTTGATCGCTGCTTTAATTTCCTCAGTCCCCAGCACTTTCCCTAACTGAATGACAGCGTGACACAATTAGCATAGACGCTTAAAAAGTCAACTTCTAGATAATGTGTTCACGGCGATTTCAGGAACGTATGGGTACACCACTTAATTGGAACAGGCACAGGTTTCATTCAGTCTGTTCATAGTGCAGGGACCAAGAGGTGAAATACGTAGATCCGAGTAAATGAAGCAAAATTATTACAGTTACACACTGGCATGCCGAAATTACTCCCTGCACCTCCTCCCGCAGTGCCAAGGGCCAGTGCTCTAAAGAGATGCAGGGCTGCAACCCACTGACTCCCTGCTGGCCCTCTGCGTCCTCGCCCCAGCCCCCAGGTTTTTTCCCGTAGAGGAAAAGGAAAAAAAAAAAAAAAAAGAAAAAAAAATTGCACTAAGTTCTGGGTGTTGGTGGCGGAACCACTAGCTCAGGAATCCAATTATGAAATGGAAACTTTTCCCTTTGACTGATCTGGTCATTCACAATTAAGCAACACAGAGCTCCACGCTGGAACAGCCCTGAACAAAAGCCACGTGTGCAGCTGTGGACGGTCCTGGGCGCACAAACCGGAGGCAGACAGCCTGGCCCAAGAGAAGTGCATTGCACTGATGTGGAAAACAAGTCCTTGGTAAGAGACTTGGTGCGTTTACTTCTCGTTAAACCAAGAATTCAGGGCTAGTCCAAACCCTGCAGCTTTTAGCAGTGGCTGGAGCCAGTGGGGAGGCAAAGTTACAAAGAGCAAGCCCGAGAGCGCTCGCTTGGTTTCCCTGCCTGCCTTCCACAGCCCACAGAGGCCCTCACAGCCCTGGACGCTGCGGCCTGCAGCTGGAACACCTCTGGATACGGGCAGGTGTGCAAACACCGAAGTGCGTGTAAGACGATGGCCGAGAGGAGAGGGGCTCCCCTCCTCCTTGCATGGAAGTGAGCCCTGTCCCGCAGG
>NW_009602912.1:0-1351 GCF_000690535.1 Cariama cristata | reverse complement strand
AGCCGGCGAAGGGGGTCCCAGCGGGGTGGGAGAGCAGAGCCGAGCACCGAACCAGGCTCCCAGGACCTGCCTGCAGGCTCCGTCACGCCACGAGCTGCCGCTGCCGGCCGGGCAGCCTCCTCCCAGCTCCCTGCCTGGCCGTCGATGGCAGAGCCCTCCTTGTGCCAGGCCTCGCATCTGCATCACCCCACTTAATCGCTGCTAATGCATCCATCTTCCACGAACTTGTGTAATTGCTTTCTGAACCAGGGGCCGTGGCTCCCTGAACTGCCCTGCGGTGCCAAGTTCCCCAGCGTAATTAAGCACTGCATGAAAAAAAGAAAAACCTTTTCTTCATTTATGTTTTAAACCTGTTGCCCAATTGTTTCATTTGATGCCACCCATTTATGAGAAACAGTGAATATCCATTTCCTATTACCCACCTTTATACCACTCCTGAATTATAGAACTGCGTCCTCTATCACCTCTATTGTCTCTCTTCTAACCAAGAGAGTCCTAATTTATTAGTCTTTTCTCACACAGGAGCTGTTTGGTGTCTTTGATCAGCCTTGTCATCCTTTTCTTTACCTTTTTCTAGTTCAACTACCTCCTTGTTGTGATTGGGCAACCCAAACCGCACACAGCATTTGCACTGCGACACAGCGTGTTATACCTTGGCATAATGCTGCTGCCTGTTTTGTTTTCAGTCTCTTTCCTAATAACTACTAACAAGCAATTTGCCTTATTTGACTGCCACTGGGCACTGAGATGACATTTTCATAGAACTGCGCCCAGCGACCGTAAGTCCCTTTTCCCAAGCAGGAAATATTGAATTAAAGGCCACCTCCGTGGTTTTGTAGTTCAGGATGTGTTCTCGTCTGCATTACCCGGACTCAGCATCAGTCATCTGCCATTTTGCCACCCAGTCACTCACGCTGTAACATTCTCCCACAACCCTGCCCGATCACCTTTAAACTATACCAACTATTACTGGTAACGGCCGGCAAAGGAGGTTGGTGCCGGCAGGTAGGGTATGAAATGCAGAGCTCCCGGGCCCAGCTCTCCTGGGTGGGGGGGACAACTTCAGGTACCTCCCCACGTTCTCCTCCCAACGCACTCAGCTGAACTACTTGGTAGGCACCGTGATCCCCGAGGCTCAGAGCACACGAGGACGGTGACGACACACGTATAAGGGAACAGGGTCCTGTTATTATTTTTTTTCCTTACTGCAGTGGTGGTCTCTCTCTGGCTTTTTCCTGCTGTTTGCAGTGTTTCCTCCATCTGAGATGACTTCACACTTCACCAGAGAGAAGAAAAAGCCCAAGCATCCCACGAACATTTGGCCCCAACTGCAGGGATCGGCCAAGCCTTT
>NW_009602911.1:8369-14082 GCF_000690535.1 Cariama cristata | reverse complement strand
GCGTGCTGCGCTGCGCTGCGCTGCGCTGCGCTGCAGGGCAGTGCTGCCTCTGCCCTCTGAACAGCTTCATTATTTTTTTCTAACATTAAAAGGGGTTTATCATAGCAGTCTACTGCAGCTAAACATAGTGTTTAAAAATGTCAGCGAACAAAACTATTAGCGACAAAGTACAGCTGCAAGTTGCATTTCGCATAAAATGGCTCCAGCTAGTTTGGGGTAAAGGCAGTGAGTTTTGTACATGGAAAGTGTTTGGTTTTCAACAGGTGAATGACGCAGAAAGCACGGTGGCAGTGGAGTTCACTCCCACCATCCCTCACTGCAGCATGGCGACGTTAATCGGCCTCTCCATAAAAGTAAAATTGATCAGATCTCTACCCGAGAGATTTAAGGTGAGTAATCAAATCACTCTGGAAAGCAAAAGAGGGGGGGTGTGTTTGAAGGAAAAAAAAAAAAAAAGGGAAAAAATTCAGCTAACTAACTTACAGTGAAAAATAACTAAAGCTTTTTTCGTATTACGGGTGAGGGAAACACTCCAGGAACCAGAGGGGCCAGTGGACTAAAATATCGATGCAGAATTACAGTTCTGTGACAGTCATGTCAAGGGCGAGTGGGGTTATGGAGGGAAGTTACCTGCAGTGCTCTATGGCACGGGAGGAGGAGGGGGTGGTGTCTCACCCCCTTGTTTGAAGCAGGCTTAAGCAGATGGGAATCCAGAATATTCTGATTTTAGACTTTATTTTATTCTGCTATATACAGTGTATGGTATTGGCAAGAATGTCCTTTTTTCCCTCTCTTTGTTACTGTCTTATTTTTATTATTAAATACTTTGAACTTGAGCTTCCAATGTTTTATTGACTGGTCCCCTTTTTCTTTTGTGATGCTTTTTAAGCTGGATGTTCATATAACACCAGGAACACATGCCTCTGAGCATGCAGGTAAGGTTTTTAGTGCTCTGTTCTGTGGTCTTCTTGATCTTTATTTTTTTTAATCTTGAAAATTAGAGAGGAGAGAGATTCCCATACCTGCAGAGCAGCTTTTTAGTATGTGGGACTTTATGTGCATCAGATTCTGGGGGATGTTACAGAACAGGAACGTGTAATAATGACACTTAGATATGTTCTGTACCGTACTTTAAACATCTCCTCAGGCAACCTGTGCTCTCAACTAGTCATTGATTTGCCTGGGTTATGGAGGACTCGGAAAATGGGGAGAGGCTGGGGGGAAATTTCTTCTTTCTACACCTACACCTGCGTAGCTCCCGGCTGCTGAATTTTAAACAGGTTGCTGGTTTAACTTGT
Organism: Cariama cristata; assembly: GCF_000690535.1. NCBI lineage: Eukaryota > Metazoa > Chordata > Aves > Cariamiformes > Cariamidae > Cariama > Cariama cristata. The sequence goes on along the minus strand of NW_009602911.1, from coordinate 12,784 downwards.
GATAACGTGCTAGCTTTGACTTAGACTGCAGCTTTGCAGTGTACTTAGCATCTGCAGAATTACTAGTCTACCTGAGTACCATAGCAACAGTGTGATTATGTGTCTCAATGTAAAATGCTTTAACAAAGACATTGTATACCAATGTTTTGACTGGTTTCTTGTGGTGTTTTTTTCTGTACAGTTAATAAACAGCTTGCTGATAAAGAACGTGTAGCAGCTGCTTTGGAAAACTCTCACTTACTGGAAGTGGTGAATCAGTGTTTGTCTGCTCGATCGTAATTGCCTGAGAAGAAATCGTTGGTATTCTGCTATGCTAAACTAATTTTGTATATAAGTGGTGATGCTAGTGTTACGCTATATGTATATCTATGAGCAAAATAAAATCACTTGGAGTTTCTTAAAAAAATGTTTAATCACTCCTATAAAAATAGTATGTGGGAAATTAGCTTACAGGCAGCTACAAAAACATAATGAAAATTTACTTTTAAATTTTATTAGTCATTGCATAGGTAGGATTTTTCTTTAAAAAGATTTGATTCAACTTGGTTTTAATTGGTTTCTCACTATCCAAAATGACATATAAACTGCATTTTAGAAGTGGATTTTGCACACTGGACTTTGCTAGTACACCACACTAATTGCAGTTAAAATTTTTACCCTCATATGACTGTTTTGGACTGCTAATATAATTTCAGCTTCAGGCATCAAAAATTATATAAGTTCATGTGTGCAAAGTTGTAACACATTTTAGCAATAAGTGTAAACACTTCTAAATCATCTGACTGGTTTTTATTATATTACCTTGGATTAGCCAAATATGGAGGGCTCTTTAGACCTGTATAAAACTGATTTATTTTTAATTATTCATTACTTGTGGTAGAAAATACAGTATCTTTGACGTAGGGTTTTTTTTTTCATGCACCTGTTGCAATATAGGAGAGTTTTCAGTACAAACAGTCCAGCTACCCTTTGCTGAAGGACTTTTCTGGCAAAGTTTGACAGCTAAATGACAAGTTTTGCTTTAAACAGATTGAGATTTAATAATAATATTTAGTTTATATGCCTGGTCTGGGAAAAATGGCATTTACTAAACTATTGTCTTTTGCAGAAATTGACAGTAGAAAAATTAATTAAGATAGAATTCCAGAATCAATTTGAACTTCTGTAAAAGATGTTTCTAATCATGGACCACATGGAAAAATAGCAAGGTGTTAAAGAAATCCTGTCAGGTATTTTGGTGCTTCCATTTGGTAACAATGCAATGTTACCTTCATCATCATCAGTTATCTAAAGGGTAACTAATAAACTTTTTAAAAAGTAGATTGTGCTCACCTGTTTGATGGTAATGCTTTATATTTCAGTAGTATTTTCTCCTGGAGGGTCTCAGATGCTGTTTTAAAAATGGTGACGTTTATGAACACTATGTAAACTTCAGCCTAGTAGTCCAGTCTAGCCTGTGTTGAGGAGCTGAGGAAACTGAGGCAGTGGTGATCAAGTGTGATATCTAAAGTCACATTGCAAAATAGGACAAAAAGAAATCCAAATCTTCCTGTTTCAGAAATGAAGCACCCAGTTTGCACAGGGCTTCTACAGAAAGCCAACTCTGCAGCAACCTTAATCTGCTTATTTGGCTTAGCATTGTTTGAATGATCAGCGCTTGCTTGGATGTGTGAATGAAACTGTAAATAAAGACAATATTTATGTAGTATTCACATTGGGAAAGGAGCAGAATGACCCAGCTGTTAATGCCGTCTTTGCCCTCTGCCTGTCTTGCTGAATCACTGAACTGATTAGTTCTGACACTGCCAACATTTGCTCCACAAATGAAACTTCAACCATGGCAGTGCATGCAGACAGCTCATAGGCAACATGCTTGGTTGGTTTGATTTTGTTTTCAGTGTTTTATTGTTTTTGGGTTTTTTTAACAGAAAATGAATTTTGCCTTCCCAGATTTTGGGCAAGAAAGGAATGCAAATATGTGCCAGGGGGAAAACAGAGGATGACTAAGCTGCCAACAGATTGCTTCAACCTGCACTCCAAATAGAGAAGAGAATCCGGAAATTAAGCTTTGTTGAATCTCTCTGCTTGGCTTTCACCATTACATAATAATAGTGTTAAATAATTTATTAGTATGTTGGCACTTGCCTGATGAAGCAGATTGTACACAGTAACCCTGGGGGTGCACTTTGCACCATCTACCTTTTCAGAGAAGCAACAGTATGTGGTTAGATTGTTTAAATTTATAGTTGGGGGATGACTTTTCAGTAGAGGGACTCTATCGTGGGATATGGAAGAAAAGGTCTGACTTCTGCCACTTAGGGATGGAGAATTCTATTACGTTAGATCTGGCATATTTCTTTAAGTGATGTGGATGTTATATTTATGAGATGATAGGAACAACAGTAAGGACAAACCACGGTTACTTTGGTGAAGATCACAGGTCCTCCTGTACAGGCTCCCTCAGCTTGGATACTTGCTGAATGGTAACGTACCGCCAGGTCTAGCAAAAATCTTCTGTTCCCTGGTTTTAATGATTGTTAGCTGGCTTGTGCTCTATGAAGATAAAACGGGAGAAGAAAACATTAATTTGTTATAAATACTTCTTTTCAGACTTTTTGGAAAAATAAAAGCTACCCCTACATTTAACCTCTGGAATGCTTTGTAATAGGACACATTCCATTAGAAACTATGACCCTTTAGAGCAGCTGTGTTGAATACAGCCAGCCTCATTCAAGTCAAGGAAAAATGCCAGAAGCAGACATCTGTTTCACATTCCTAGGCTCTGGGCAGAGCCTTCCCGGGCGGCTGAATGGCATTCACTGCTCTCAATCTGCAAACCCTGCAACAACAGCTCCCTAGGGCAACTGGCTGTGTTGTGCACTCGAGTAACCTGCCGTGTGTTTGAGCCCGCAGACCAACACCCTTTGTGCGTCTTGCGTTCCACCACACCGCAGGTACTTGGGCCTGCCCGCGCAGTCCTGCTCCCTGGGAGGAAGCAGACTTTTCCCAGCTGCTCCCATACTGTTGCTGCTTAGTACCAGCAATCTGAAACTTTTGAAGACTGTTCATCCTCCAGTTTAATGAGCGACAGGGAAGCAGCTCAGCAGCTCTGTATCTAAAGATGCAACTGAACTGTCCATAGAAGAACTTTGGACTCCAATGGCAGTATTTATTGTGCTCCTTGGGTGGAGTGATGTGTACCACACGCTGGGAACTGTTAGTTAAAAAAAGTTATTTCAGTCTTCTGGCCATGCTTAAGATTGATGTGTTTATGTCAATACAGTGCTTTGATAAAGATCTCCCTCTAGAGCTTTGATTTATAAACTACATATTTTACAATGTGGGGTTTTTTATAGCTGTTAAAAACATTTCCCTTCAGCCTGTCAAGAAGACAACTATACTGCTTTCCATTCCTTTATGAAATGCACTGTTTGGCATAAATACAGACTGAGTAAGTGGCAGAGTCAACATTTTTCCCTAAACAAAAGAAAAGCTTATAGCAAAATCTTTCAAATGTTAATATGGAAAGGTAAGTATCAGCAACAAGAATAAAACCAGGGGAAGCTGAGGATGTTACCTGTGTGTTTAAGTCTGCTGGTGTGTCTCACAACCAGAAACATTTAACAGAAAGCACATAAAACTTTCTTTGTTACACAAAACACTAAAAACACAGAACATTTTTACAAAATGTACAAATAGCAGAGAGCCCTCATTTTGTTCAACGCACCTCAGGAGTTGCAGAAGACATGCTATCACATTCTGTAACCTTCTCACATATTTCTTATTATCAATTCATACATTTCTTTCATGTCCTACCTGTAAAGAGCTTTGGTACCCTGCGGCAGGCTATCTCCATTCCTTAACTTTCCTTTGTGGATCAAAGGAGCAGCCCTAATGCCAGTGAGAAAAACGTCCTGGTTGGTTGGTTGGATGGTTGGAAACCCTGCTCTCCCAGCTTCGTTCCACAAACTCATCAGGGTTGCTGAGTAACTTGCCAGTTGTCTCATCAGTTTTGTTGCCTTTCAGCGTCTTGTTGCAGCACATGCAAACTTCAGATGCCAAGGCTGTCCTCTTCAGTACAGAAGTTAAAACTGTCTCTGGTTCCTACTATTAGCTCAGCTCCCAGTGAAGGGCTGGAGGGAGAGAACAAGGCAGAAGTTAATTTCCAGCAAGTCTGTGGAACAAATATAAAATGGGAACGGGGAGCAGCTGCTGCCCGGGAGCTTTGGGAAGGCACAGGAAGAGAAAGAGAAGGAAACGGCAGGGCCGTAGAAGACCTCGCTGTGCTGCCACTAGCCTCAGTCTGTGGCAACATGAAGGACAGGGAGCTTCTGCAGTGCTGGAGGCTTTGTCCTCCAAATTGCAGAGGAATGAGCTCCCACTACCTCGTGCTAGACATCTCCCACCCATCTGGT
>NW_009602911.1:0-8338 GCF_000690535.1 Cariama cristata | reverse complement strand
TACAAGCTGGCTGCCTGAAGGGGAGATTCCCACGTGGGGCCTGTAGCTGAGGCATGGCCACAGCATGGCCCCCCTCTGCCCTCTCTCTTGCTGGGCTGTTGGGCAGCCCATCCCATCAGTGCCCTCACGCTGCTGCAGTTGACAAGAAAGCCTTTGCTGTCCCACTGCAGGTAAGTCACAAACAGCGGGAGGATCGGGAGGACAAGTATCTACCTAAAACTAATGCTTTAAGTCGATAAAGGGAGATGCACACTTTGCCAGATCGTAAGTGCAGTGGCCAGAGTGTGGGCAGCAGCTGTGTCCACGCTGAGCCAAGCAGGAAGACCCAAGTGACCAGCAAGTCATCACTGCCAAACCCTCTCTGCTGGACGTGATCCTCCCCATTATTTTGCTGTAACTTCGAGATGATGGCTTATCATAGCACTTTTTTCCCTAATCTACCCAAATTAGTTTCCTCTGGGTTCCCTTCAGATGTGTCACACATGGCTTTGACTAAAATAACCTCAGGAGATTGTCAGGAGCTTGCTTAACCCCAGGATGCCTGGCAGCTTGATTTCTCTACACTTCTGCTAATGGAAGAGCTGGCACATGCTCTGTCTAAGGATTATGAAGGTACCTAAGCAGCATTATTTTTTATTTCCTCTGCAAAGTGACAAATAAATCATCCATGTTGCAGAGAAAAACAATAAATTCCAAATTTTTTTCCTAACAGTTTTAATAGAACAAAACTAGTTTTATTACTGAAAATTAGAAAATAGTTTCATTAACACTTCAGCCAACTTTTTTAAAAACACAATTACTTTTGAGGTAGACAGAAAATAATGATTAGGAATGAGTCATATAATTTGTTTCTCTTCAAATTGGTACTGAATTATTTTCACAACAATGTGTTTTAAACATTGGTTTTTGAAACATAAGTCAATAATGTAAATAGCCTGTCAAATTCTACTTTATTAATGATTCTTACTAATGACAAAATTTACTAGGAGCTTGGAACAGGAGCTGTTATTTAAACAATTTCTTCCCGTTCCCGTTCAAACTCGCCATTCTGGGTCTGATCCTGCAAACTTACAGCTTTAATTGAGGTTACACTCTGAATTACATTTTTAGCATAGAAGTGATGAAATCTTGTCACATTTATTTTTGTTGGTGAGAAGAATATTGGGTGATTCCTAGTAAAACAACGGAGAGTTTGTTTATTTTTTCAAACAAAAAGTAAACATTGTATCAGCTTTAACCTCAAACATAACTGCCTTACTTTAAATGCATATGCCATTTGCATGCACACATTTCAGTTCATCTGTAGTCTAAGCACTTAACTCCACACGAGATGTACTTATGCAGTTATCAAGTCATATAATTAACACTTTTCTGCATTTTATGGCTGAATAAATAAACACTATAGCTTAGATGCAAATTGTATACACATCAGTTAATGTATCATACTAGTTTAGCACTTGCAACATATTCTACTAATCCTTAAAATTGCAGAAACTTTGCTATGAATATTATAAAGACAGTGTACCTTTCTCTGACGTTTTACTGTGATCCGGTCTTCATCCTCTTAAACGTTGCTTGAGTCTTTCACTGACTACAAATAAATTTTGTCAGTTTTTGTCTTGCATGCCTAACTGGGCAGTTCCTGCTTTGCCAGGAAGAATGAGAAGATGAAAGAGACAATGTGGTATGAATTGTGCCTTCGTCCTGGTGGGAAGAATGGAAGGCATCCCACATGGAATACACAAATAAAATAACATCCCAAAGAGAGGAAATACTTACATGAAAGCTGTCAAGACTGTGATGTAATGTGTCTGATTAGCTACATTCAAGGTCTGTACCAGAAAAAATACTTGCCACAGAAACTGGAATGCGTGGAGCACGTGCTCTCACAAACACAGACAACTTGAGCGGGACTGCCCCTCTCCGGGACAGATGCTTTCCCTGGTGCCCACAGGTCTCCCGCCAGCGCCATGCATGGCCTGTCCCAGCCGCACAGCCGGCCCTGCTGCACTGAGACTGGGAAACAAAACCTGAAAGCTCTGCAAGTTAAACACATTTTTGCGCGTACTGAGAAATTGTCCAATTAGAGAGATGTAGAAAAGGGAACATAGGAGAAATAGGAAACAGGGGATGAAATCGTGAGCTGAGATAGTGAATCCTGGTGTGGCTCAGGGGCTGGTAATGGCACCCTGGGAAACAGTGCTACGATTTCACATGGGTCAGTGGCTGACCTGAGACCTGGCCAGCACAAACCTGGATGAGAAACAAGGGAAGATGTCTTCATCCAGCATCTCAGAACTCCTGCTGCCTCTCGAGGCCAGAAAGAGTCCACCCAAAGCCCAGAAGCTGGCCTGGCACCTCTGTCATCCTCTGTTTGCTGGGTTCATCATCCTCATCTGCAGCACCAAGGCACTGATGCCTACGCTGTGCCTGCTAGATCACATCAGGTTTTTTGGCTGGCACTTAACCAAATCCCTTCACAAGCATAAAATCAGTGTTCACCATTCACAACAGCTCTGTCCTTACATATAGTGATGGATTGTACGTACAACAGGATGTCTTTTCCACTCATAAAATCTCTTTTTTAAAGCTGACACAGTTTCAGCTGAACGGAGATACAATTTATTTCAGCTGACTTGGTAATTACTGAAGCATTCTGTTTTAATTAGGATGAGAGTTAATGAAATCTGCCATAAAATCATTTGCAGGTTTTAGTCTTTGTAAAAACACTTAAAAATATGTAATAGAGACAGAGAAATAAATAGGAACAGTATACAATGCATTGTTATTTTCTGTCACAGCTAATCAAAGGAAGCCTATAGATCGATATGACCTGACGGTGACAGGATGACAGACTCATTTCTCCAATAAACTGTTTTCTTCTTATAAGGCAAAAAAAGCACTGCATGTGTATGAGATCATCTAGAAAAGTCCTCCTTCCTGAAAAATACTATATTCTTTTTTGTTGCCTAGCTACATGCTGCTGTTACCTTAGAAGGCTGTAGATTCATCTGAATGATTCTGGTGGTGCTGATGTGCTTGAGCAGAGAAGCAATGCAAAGATATAACCCTTTCTTTGGTAAAGATTATGAAAGAAAGGGGTGAGTGTGAAAAGAAAGAGCCTTTGCAGAAAAGCAATTTACTGTATTAATCATATGCTTTTTGACATTAATTGTTGAATAAAGACCATTTCCCCCCACAGCCCTGGGTGCATGAGCAGGGAGTGAAATCACAGAGTTGATGCTTTTGACGTGAGAGGCTGATGCCAAGGAAGCATTTGCCTGGTTCGTGTTAATTACTGCTGTGAGTAAGTGTAGAGAAGGGAAAAGACTGTCAAGGCCTGATGCTGATCTCATTTCCAAAACTGCAAACAGGGAAAAATGTCATGAAGTGCAACCAGTTTGCTGAATTTCATTACCACCAGAGAATGGGATGATCACTGAGTCCTTTGAATGTAAGTAGCTTTGATGATTTGGAAAGTTAAGAAAGTCCACTTAAAATGCCTAAGGCCCAAAGACTTACTTTGTAATGTGCCTGTCAAAGAAACCTCTGACAGGGAACTCTGCCCTCACATGAGACATGCAGAGATTGAGAGCTGAGCAACAGTTCCCTGGTGCTTCCCCAACATGATCAGCAGCTCAGCATGCCACTGCCTTGCCAAAGATTTCAGTACGCTGGTATTCACTGGATGTGGGGAAGTTGCTGGCGTGAGGAATAAGACAAATAGGGAAATAAAATTGTTTCTTATCTGCTTCACTGTAACTGGTTGGGTGTAGAATGTCCTTGATATGCATCAAGATTTTGCATTTTTATCTTCAGGACTGAGAGACTTTTAGCACTGGAGTTTTGATTCAGCTTTTCTAGTTAGGGTTGGCTTTGAAATCAAGATCTGCATTTGCTTTCACAAAATAGTATTTTTCAAGTCTACTGTCTATAACCTCTTTAAAAAAGGTACACACCTCATACCATTCTATTACCTTAGTCTATGCTTGTGCTTGCTCTATGTATTTTATCATGAGCCGAGGTCCTGATAATTTTATATTTTTTGGAGAGAAAGTGGTAGATAAAGAAGCATATTATGATTATCATAATTATTATTACATTCTTTCTCAGGAATAAAATCAGAAAAAACTTTGACAATTTAAAGTGAGAATAAGAAAGCTTATTTGATTCTAATATAATTCTACAATAAGAATTTTGAAGGTCTTCATCAGAATACCTTGTAAAGCAGGAAATGAGACATTTAAAAGAAGCAGAGATGCCTATTACTGTTATGATGCAAATGTGGAATTTGCCTAACTCAGCACATTCCAACTGGACAAATTCTGAGTTTCTCCTGGAACAGATGATAACCTCTCTCATCCAAATTCCTGCACACTATACCTGAGTGATTCCATGACATCACTCACCACAGGAAAAGACACCAAAAATTCTGTACTGGGTTATAAAGAAGTGTAAATCTAATTCAAATTCATAAGTCTCCCCTCTGACCGTGAGTTTTTGTCCCTGCTTCAAGCTTTCATTTGTTGAAATGAAAAGGAAATGGGAGTTTTTCCCACAAGGGACTTTATCACCTAAAGCAAAAGGGCAGCTATGTTTTAATTCTGGTCCCCACCAGGAGCCTTATATAAGGTGCAGCGATTCTAAGCATGATAAATGCACATTTGGACACAAAACTGAAGTTCTCTTATAAGAAAAGATAGATTAAAAAAAATCCTTGTCCTTTTTTCTTATCTAGTACACAGAAGAGGGCAGCACAGTTAAAGTTTCCCTTTATATTGTCACAAACATTACAAATTGTATTTCTGTCTTACGTCCTGCCCTCAGTGATAGACCAATGCGACTCTGCATGCTGGAAGCATGTTGGTTATTTCCTCAGAGGACCACAGGTCTGCTCCTACTTATGGGTTTTCACTGCAAGGAGACTTTTCCTTGTCCACCTATCATATTCATGGAAGCATCTATAACATGATGACTTTATCCAGATTTTCAGACCCCACATCCCCAGATCTTCTTTCCTCTGATACCTCTGTAATGTGTTACTCAATGCTCAGTTGACAGCGTAAGCAGATGCTAGGAATTCTCAGGATTAACAAAGAAAGCAGAAAGCATCACTGTCCACTGTGGAAGTCCATGGGCACACACAGTTTGAATAATCTGTGTTTCTAATCTATGTGCTTCTTGTCCCCTAACTTCTAAAAAGATGTATTAGAAAAGATACAGAGAAGGGCAAGTAAGGATGGTGGTTATACAAGGAGTGACTGAATACTCTAGGTTCCTCAGCCAAGAGAGATAATTAAGGCAGAAAGCTATAAAATCATTACATTTATGAAGAAGACATGAGAGAAATCTTATTCTCTGCTTCACAATACAGTAAATAGGGGTGTTGCAGGATATCGAAAATCTACATGGGTTAAAAGGCAATTAGAAAAATATGCAGAAAAAACACAAGAGCCTCTGAAAAAAAAATAATACTTTTAGCCTAGTGGTTGCATGGGGGGAGTTTTAATTGTGTTTATCATGTTCATATTGTTCATTCTCCTTTAGATATCTGACAGCTGCTGGAAACTGGCTGTCAGTTGCGTCTGATCCAGTACAGCTCCTTTAATTTGTTATTGTACATTGATTTATTCCTCTTGTCAAGAGGTATTGCTGGTAAACAATAAATCTTACATTTGCAATTTGCTTCCTTACCACTATGTACTTCTTAGTAAGACCAATGGACAGACATTTACTTTGTCCACTCCTTAAACCAACTGTGTGTTGCAATCAGTAAATTCAGAAATCTTTTCACGGTATCAGACTTCTAGATATTTCTTGTAAAGGGCCTCTGAAATCCACACTAAGGAGTATACATCCCACAGGAATTGTAACAGGATATTTAGCATTCCACTCATGCACCGATGATGTATGTCACGCACATTGGCCATGACAGGTTTAATACTGAAAAAGAGGAATTAGGGGTGATAAAAGAAAATAATTATGGAAATATCTTAGGTCATATTCTGATTTTACTCCAAACTTGAAATGCAATAGGAGCAAACAGCTGATCACATTCAGTACGTGCTAATGAGTCCGTTCTGCAGTGACTGAGGAAACTAAGGGGGTATCCAAACTCTGACTCTTGTAGCAGGGTATAGCACAAGCGGTCACTGTGTTGGTAAGAAGTAAACTTAAATCTGAAAAACTAAAAATCAGTGCAAATTTGAAGTCAGACTGAGACAGGATGCTTTTCCTAAGTATATTCTAACAGGATAGTTTACTAATAGCGTGGTGCACTCTGTGAAAAAGAAGTGGGGGAACTGCACAGGCAAAAATGAAATCAGATATGCCACTTGTGCAACTTCTTTTTTTCAGAGCAATGATTCACCTGGTTCAGTTGGTCATGAGGTTATCTACTAGTGGAAGTTTTTGAGCTTACTCAAAGTGGTGAGAAATTCAGAGCAGCAGAGCACATTTCCAGTTATTCTTATCCCAAGTTATTTTTTGCACTCCTTTGCAAGAGTTTCAGAAAGACAAGCCTTTGCTTTATGTTACAAGCAATGGACTTAAAACATACTGATTTTATCATTTTCTACCTGAAAAACGCAAACAGTACTACATTCTTTTACAGTGCCTGTCAGTGCCCTTTAGAATTTTTGGTTTGGAGCTCAGAGGAAGCACACTAGCTGTGAGAGGAACCAACTTGTGATTAATGTTGTAGATATAACAATGGATTTAGTTAGGTTTCTGCTTGCATTTCCCCCTTGGCACTCTATGTGAGCTTTCTAAGCTATGTCGATTTCTATTGACTCCAAAGCTCATATATCCCAGGTTATTGATGCAGTCCCAATTCATGGCAATCACTACTACATCAAAAATATTACCAGTCATTAAATGCAAGAGTAATTATAAAAAAAGCATGGCTCCTTGGCTGAAGAGATGTGCTGCCCTTCCTTGGCAATGTCCAAACGCAAGTTCAGCGTGGATGCGACATCTATCAGGTTTTCTGACAAAGGAGTTAGTGCTAAGGCTGACAGCTCCACCTTTGCTACAGTTACTCGTACAGTTCAAACTGTAGCCTACTTTTACATCCCTATATATTAACTGCAAGGTAATGCAATATACCCTATGCTACACATGAAAGGGTCTCATACGTATTTGCATACAACCCACAAACTGAACCAGTTAGCCTGTATCTGTTCAGCACATACTAAACTGTGATTTTAAGGGTGATGGTGAGACAAACTTGATACCACATTTGCATTATATCCTACTTTTTGTAGGATAAGGAAAAAAGAGGTTTTTTTTTTTCCATTTCCCTGTACCTCTCTCTCTCTTGCTTAGGTTAAAAAAACCCAACACATTTCCTAGTGCTGCCTCTGTCTCTTCTCCCAGTGGCCTGAGTCTGTCAGTTCTGTAATTAAAATAATAATAAATGCTGCTATTTCTTTTTTAGTCCCGGTATTTGGGAGGTAGCCAGACTCATGCTTCTGCAGAAGTGCTTCATATAACTTGGCAAGAACAGACCTTTGTGGATATCTCTGCAGTTTGTATAGAAATAACTTCACCCACATAATGGCTGATTAATTAGACCTGAGGCAGTGTCTCAAGTGATGAGTTGAAAAGTAAGGAGAGGAGAAACCCACAACTTCCACTGTAGAGCCACGCTGAGAACACTTTCTCCCAAACCGCACTGCTGCTAATCCAGTCTTTGGGCTGTTCAAAATATTTCTATTATTCCTAATCAAATGTGAAACAATTTCAATGTAAGACAGCAGCAAAACCAAAAGCTGGAATTCAGTGATAATATTAATTGGATGTAAAAAATATAAATGCTATTTATAATATGGCATTTGACCTTGAGCGAACACTGATGAGGTAGAATCACATATATACAGTCAATTCAACCCCCCAAATTCTGCTTTTTTATCTGAAAATTCAAAGGGGAGGAGGTTACGTGTTAGCTTATACACGCTTAGTTATCACTGCAGCCCCTGCAAAGTCTGCGCTTGTCATTTAGACCGTGAAATGCACTCTGCACCTAATATAGCATAAAGAAACTCCAAGCACAAGCTTTATTACCCCAGGAATAAATAACTGGAAAAACAGGATCAGACTGCATGTTTTACATTTCCCATATGATGAAAAGTACTCAGGTCAAGAGAGTGCACTAGAAGTGAACAATGACACTTCTCAAAAGCAAGAGGAAAACTGAAAGGGAAAAAAAGAGAGAGAGAATAAGAAAGGAATGAGATAACAGAAAAAAAGAAACTGCATATACTACAACAGTAAAACACAAAGAAACACACCTTAAGTGAACAGCATATGAAATAAGGAAAAAGAAAACCATATGAAG